>NC_061846.1:9974107-9979107 GCF_019202785.1 Penaeus chinensis
GCCTAAGGGTCAGATGGCCTTATCTCGGCCCATCGCCTCCAAGTACAAGCTCTGCCGAAGTCGAAATTCTAGATCGAGTCTTCTTGTCCTTATAAACAACCGGCTTCCATTGTGGCGCTCCTCTCCGGCTCGCGTGTGTGTGAGTAAGACTATCTCGGCGACTATAAACTTTAGATGAAATTCCAATAGGGTTCATATTACCGTTGCCCATACATAGACAATGAGCCATAATGAAGGACAACCTAGGGCCCAGGTTAGCTTCTTCGGGCGCTTTGTTCGCCGTGACGGATTGGTTTGAATAAAAGCGTCGTTTGTTAAGTTTATCATAAGGGAGGAACGTTCGCCACGGTGACTATTCTCATTATAATTTTATGACTTCTATTGTGATTATAATGGCCAATGACAAATTCGAGCTTTGAAGAGTGACACCAAACGTCTGGTAGATTTATCTATAAATGGCCTTATCGCCGTATGTTACAATTAATCAACATAATTGCCTGACTTATCGAGATCCAATCAGAAAATTCGAGGATGTGTTCGTCTGCGAGCTTCGGATCCGACTTCGTTCACGCGCCATCGAAACGGACAAGTTCCCTCCTCGTTCGCGGATTTGTCCGTATTTTCCGACTCTCGCGCAGATTCCTCCGCGACGCCCTTATTGCCAAACCCATCACGAAAAGCAAGCGCCAAACGCAAGAACAATTAACTCCAGTCGGTACACGAATCCGAACGTCCGGGAGACTATAAATGAAACACTTTATATTCGAGACGAGAAACATCTGAGCATCGAAGGAGTCGCATCAAATGAGCTCCGACATGTTTATAGTGCGCAAGTGCAGAGTTCAGCACTGTTGATGTTGTTGTTCCATTATCACGATCTCCTTTTATTTCTTTGTTATGGGGAGGGGGGAGGGGGGATGGAGGAGGAAGGGGAAGGGCGAAGGGAGAGGAGGGAAGGGGGAAGGGGGGAGAGGGACGATGGCGGAGGTGGGGCAGGGGAGGAGGAAGAAGAGGGGAGAGGGGAAGGGGGAAGAGGGGAGAAGACGGAAAGGGATAGGTGTGAAGAGGGGAGGGGAGAGAGAGGGGTGCAAGAGGAAGAAAGGAGAGGAGAGAAATGTGGAAGGATGAAGGGAGAAGAGAAGAGAAGGGAATAGGGATTAACTCCTTCTGAAGGAACCTTAGAAATTGGCATAAATTAATGTTTGTTAGTGAATAATTTTCGGACTGGCTTTGGTAGTTTTAGTTTGAAGAGGAAGAGAGAGTGCAAAAGATTCTCAAATTAATTTGATTGCTTTATATCACGGAATGCCGCTGATGGCGTATGGGCGCACGGGATTTTTTGTCATGGTTTTATTATCATTGTCATTGTTATTTTCATTATTATCATTGTCATTATCATTATCGTTTTGTTATTATTATTGATATAATCATTATTAATACCATTATTATCATTACTATTATTATCATTATTATATTCATCATCATCATCCTATTATCAATATAATTTAGTAATAACAGTAGTAGTAGTAATAGCACTGTTGCTAGTACTGTTATCATTATTGTTATGATTATCATTGTTCGTAATATCACTATTGTTATCATTACTATTTTTATTATCATTATTGTTGATATAATTATTGTTGTTGCTGTTACCATTATGTTCTTTGAAGTTTTGCTTTCCATTTGTCTTCAAAAATGATACTGAAACATAAATGCAATCATACGTCGAGTGATAAATAATGAGAAATAATAAAACCACACAAAATATAAATAACCTATGGGGGAAAAAAATCTAAAATGGAGTTCCGTTAAAAAAAGACGAGAGAGAGAGAGAGAGAGAGAGAGAGAGAGAGAGAGAGAGAGAGAGAGAAATATGCCTCCGCAATTTTCTTCCCACCAAACCGAAAGATAAAAACGAACCAACGAACCGGCGTCCCGAGCGAAAGGTTCCGAACCCCGCGACCTGAAAGGGCCCTGGCCAATTACCACGGTTCCAAACAGGCAGAAAAGGACGCGAAAAGTACCCCCTCCCTCCCTCCTTCTTTTCCTCATCCCCCTCCCCTCCCCCCCCCCCATCCCAAAAGGACATGAAAATAGGCATAGGTCAAAGGGAGAAGGAAGGGGGGGAAGGGAGGGAAGGGGGGTGATGGGAAGAAGGCGTCCCATTGTCACAAAGATCGGCTCGACATCCTCAATCTCCGTTTTCTATTGAGTCGAAGAAAACGTGGAGTGGCTACGAGTAAAGAGAGGGTTTGGACATTCACTTCATTGTCACGTAGGAGAAAAGACACACTGCTATCGCTGACTATGCCAATAAATTCATATCTTTATACATTACCTGCGCTCCCACAACAGGCTGCCAGACGAGGGACCTTGATCTCTACGAAGAAGAAACACAAGAGCGAGATTTGATTATGTCTCCTTCTCATAGGATTTTACTTTTTTTTTTTTTTTTTTTTTGTATTATTTTCCTGCGGTTTATTTTTTTAAAGGTGTCTGTGTGTCTCACGGAAGAATAGGCGATCGGATCCTTTTCTCTCACCTGTTGATGCTTCGAGAGGCTGGTGATCCTTTGTTAGTCTATTTAGATCGTATTGTCAGAGTGAGCTTTTGTTTCGTTCGAGAGTTTTCCTTATTGTTCAAGTTTATTTCCTCTATTACTAGAGTTCGTTACTGTGTTGTCTTTTCCTATTCTTGAAGTTTCTTGCTGTGGAGTGTTCATTAACGCCTTTGTTTCGCTTATTTCATTTTATTTCTTCTTCTTTTTTAAGTTTGATGTTTATAAAATCGCATGCATTTCATTTGAAGCGAAAATTGCGTGATAATAAGGATGATTTTTAATCTTCATTAATGCAGTTGTTATTATTATTAATTGGTATTGTTGCAACCAATGTTATTAACAGTCTCTGATTATCATTATCATCATATATTACCATCGCTAATAGTAGCATTACTGTCATTGTTGTTGTTGATAGTTATTACTATAATCATAATCATTATGAATATCATTGTTATGATATCATCGGTACTACAACAACAATTGTGATTATTGCTAAAAGCATTATTGTCATTTCTCAAATTATTACCGTCTTTATCATTATCATTAGCAGTAATAGTAGCAGTAATAATAGTAATAGTAATAGTAGTAGTATCATCACCATCATCATCATCATCATCATCATCATCATCATCATCATCATCATCATCATCATCATCATCATCATCATCATCATCATCATCATCATCATCATCACATCACATCACATCACCATCATCAAAATCATCATCATCATCTACATTACCACCACTACATTATTTATCATAATAAATATAATTCAGATTTATTTAGACCCACTGTCATTCATGTGTTTTCCCATACCATTTTATGAATGGCTATACTACTAACAGGGCCGTAGAATTAGATACTATTTGTCGTAGTAGTGGTCGTAATAGCAGGACATGTGTAATAGTAATCGTTGGGATAGTGGTAGTAGTAGCGTTAGTGATTCTAGTAGTAGTATTTGTAGCAATAGTGTTCGTAATAGTATTAATAGCAGCGGTGATGGTTGATCTTGTGGTAACAATTGAAATAGCGGGTTGTCTTGAAAGAAAGTTACTCGAGTGTGTACAATAATGAATCAAAACTTCAGATAGATTTTTTTTAATTAATAAAAATATACAGATATATATATATTTATATTGAATAAAAGAGACGAGAATAAGACGAAATGAGATAGAAAGATAGATGGAAAGAAAAGGAAAGGTGATCGGAGGGTATGTGAAGTGAGAAGAAATGCGATTGTAAGGAGAGAGAAAGAAAGGAAAAGGACACAGGACAAAATTTATGAACAGGTTAAAAAGATGAAAAAGAAAGGACATGGGAGAAGGAGAGATAAAAGGAGAGAGGGAAAGAGAGAGAGAAAGGCGGGAGGAGGGGGGGGGGGGGGGCGGACTGGAGACGGATACAAACACACAAAAGAAAAAGAAGAAGAAAGATAAAAGAGGTAAAAAGTAATAATACATGAAGAGATAAAAAGCACGAATGAGCTAACAATGACGTGAAAAAAACACACAAAAAGAGAAAGAAAGAATGGAAGGAGAGAGAGAAAACAAGAGGAAACACCACGACAAGCGGAGACACCCTTACCCTCCCCCCCATCCCCCTTCCCTTCCCTCCCCATCCCTTCCCTTCCCTCCCCGTCCCTCCCCGTCCCTCCCCTTCCCTCCCCTTCCCTCCTCGTCCCTCCCTCCCCTCCCCATCCCTCCCCTTCCCTCCCCGTCCCTCCCCATCCCTCCCCTTCCCTCCCCTTCCCACCCCGTCCCTCCCCGTCCCTCCCCTTCCCTCCCCATCCCTCCTCCCCTTCCCTCCCCAGAAGGCAAAGGAGACAGAACAAGCGTTAAGGACATGGCTTCACATAAAAATAAAAATCGACACAATAGTCACAGTTTGGTCCGGAGGTCTGAGGGTCGCTATTGAGTATGACAATAACGCCTTTCGGGCACAATGGCCAGGGACAGACGAGCCCCCGCCCCCCCCCCCCCCCCCCTCCAGGCCGTAGACAGTCGGTGCCGGAGACTTTTGTGTGCGGCGCGGTGACGAGATTCGGTTACGTTTGCTATGAACTCTGTCATTGACTTTTCGCCATTAAGGATTTTTTTTTCTCGTTTTTCTTATTATTTTTCTTATTATTATTATATTTTATTTTAAACCTTTCTATTTTTCTTCTTTTTCGTCTCCATCTTCTTAATTCTTCTTTCTCTTACTCTGTTTCTTTTTCGTCTTCTCCTTCTCCTTCTTCTCCTTCTCCTTCTCTTTCATTTCCTCCTTTTCCTCCTCCTCCTTTTCCTTTCCCTTCTCCTTCTTCTTCTCCTTCTTCTCCTTCTTCTACTTCTCTTTCTCCTCCTTTACCTTTTCCTTTTCCTTTTCCTTCTCCTTCTCCTTCTTCTTCTACTTCTCCTCCTCCTTTTCCTTTCCCTTCTCCTTCTCCTTCTTCTCCTTC
>NC_061846.1:9984107-9991607 GCF_019202785.1 Penaeus chinensis
GGAGGAAGGGAGGGAGAAAGATAGAGAGAAACCAAACAGAAAGGGAGAGAGAGGGGGATGGAGGGAGGGAGAGAGAGGGGAGGAGGAAGAGGGAGAGAGAATTTAGAGAAAGTGAGAGAGAGAGGAAGAGAAAGAAAGAGAGAGAGGGGGGAGGGGAGGGGGGGAGAGAGAAGGGAGGAGGAAGAGGGAGAGAGATTTTAGAGAAAGTGAGAGAGAGAGAGAGAGGGAGAGAGAGAGAGAGAGAGAGAGAGAGAGAGAGAGAGAGAGAGAGAGAGAGAGAGAGAGAGAGAGAGAGAGAGAAAGAAAGAGAGAGAAACAAAATAGAAATAATACAAATATTACAAAAAAAATGAAAAAAAAAACCACTCTCCAACGTAAAGAAAACGGCGCTAGCGGCTTTCTCAGCCAGGTCATCAGGGGTAACTAGGGCAGGTACGCGGCGTTAATTACCGGCCCTCCAGATATCTTCATTAGGTCATTAATCTTGATTGGCCGAACCATTATTTCCACCTAAGGCCTCCTTCATCGGTTGTCGTTGTTGTTGTTGTTGATTTTGTTGTTTAATACACGATTTTGTTTGTTGTTTTTTACTGTGTTTTCTTGTCGTCTTTGTTGTTGTTGTTGTTGGTTTTGTTTTATTAACGTTTCTTTTTTAGTTTTACTTGTTCACGTTTTCTTTGTTATTGTTTGATTTACGTTTTTTTATTTATTCTCTTCTTTTGTTGGTCATTTGTTTATATTTTGTTTTACATGTTCTTGTTGTCTTAGTTGTTAATGTTTTTTGGTTATTGTTTTATTTGCGAATTTGATTTGTTTGTTATTCTGGTTTCGTTACTGTTATTATTTCTCATCATTATTATAAGCGCTGTTTTATTTAACTTTTTTTGTTTTGTTTTTTACTATTTCCTCTGTCTTCCATTATCTTTTACGTATTTGTGTATTTGTTTGCGTTCAATCGTGGGTCTTCAAGAGATATATTATAGATTAACAAATACATAAAGATAGAGGTGGGTGAAGGGAAGGAGAGAGAGAGGGGGGGATGGAGGGGGGGTAAGGGAGAGGGAGGGAGAGAGAGAGAGAGAGAGAGAGAGAGAGAGAGAGAGAGAGAGAGAGAGAGAGAGAGAGAGAGAGAGAGAGATAGTGGGGGGGGCACTCTTCATTCTCTCCCCCCTTCACTCTCTCTCTCCCTCCCTCTCTCTCTATCTATCTATCTATCTATCTCTCCCCCCCTTTCTCCCTCCCTCCCTCCCTCTCCCTCTCCCTCTTCCCCTCTCCCTCTCTCTCTCTCTCCCCCTCCCCCTCGCCCTCCACCTCTCTCCCTCACTCTCCCTCCCTCCCTCCCTCATCTCTCTCTCTACCTCTCCCTCTCCCTCTCCCTCCCCCCCCCCCCTCTCTCTCTCTCTCTCTCTCTCTCTCTCTCTCTCTCTCTCTCTCTCTCTCTCTCTCTCTCTCTCTCTCTTCCTCCCCCTCCCCCTCCCCCTTTCTCCCTCCATCTCTCCCTCCCCCTCCCTCCCTCCTCCCTCCCTCCTCCCTACCTGTCCCTTCCTTTCCCTCCCTCCCTCCCTCATCCCTCTCTCTCTCTCTCTCTTTCTCTCTCTCTCTCTCTCTCACTCTCCCTCTCTCCCTCTCTCTCCCTCCCTCCCCCTACCCATCTCTCTCTCCCTCTCTCCCTTCCTCTCCCTCGCCCTCCCTCTCTTCCTTCCCCTCCCTCCCCCCCTACCTCCCTCCTCTCTTCCTTCCCCTCCCTCCCCCCCTACCTCCCTCCTCCCTTCCTCCCTTCCTCTCCCTCCCTCTCCCTTCCGTCTCCCTCCCTCTCTCCCTCCCTCCCTCCCTCCTTCCCTCTCTCCTTCCCCCTCCCCCTCTCTCCCTCCTCCCTCCCTCTCCCTGCCTCTCTCTCTCTCTCTCTCTCTCTCTCTCTCTCTCTCTCTCTCTCTCTCTCTCTCTCAATCTCTCTCTCTCTCTCTCTCTCTCTCTCTCTCTCTCTCTCTCTCTCTCTCTCTCAATCTCTCTCTCTCTCTCTCTCTCTCTCTCTCTCTCTCTCTCTCTCTCTCTCTCTCTCTCTCTCTTTCTCTCTTTCTCTCTCTCTCTCTTCCTCCCCCTCCCCCTCTCTCCTCCCCCCCCCTCTCTCCCTCCTCCCTCCCTCTCCCTCCCTCCCTCCCTCCCTCCCTCCCTTCCTCTCTCTCTCTCTCTCTCTCTCTCTCTTATCGTTATTACCGTGCCATCAATTACATCTGTCTCTTTCACTGTTCTTTTCCATTATCCGTTTTGCATTCATCTTCGTCATCATTCATCACTGTTAATCATCATCATCATCAGTGCCGTGGCCATCATCTTCAGATCAGCTTCACCATCATGATCACCATCAGTCATCATTCATTCTGTTGCAACTTTTTATCTGTCTCTGGATCTGTCGCTGTTTTCTTCTTCTTCTTCTTCTTTTTCTATCTCTCTTTATCTTTCCTTCTTTTTCTTTTTCTTCTTCTTTGTTTTTCTTCTTCTTCTTCCTCTTCTGCTTCTTCTGCTTCTTTCTTTCTTTCTTTTCTTCTCATCACCATCATCATTATTATCATTATTATCATTATTATTATTATTATTATGATTATTATTATTATTATTATTATTATTATTATCATTATTATTATCATTTTATTATCATTATTATTATTATTATCATTATTATTTTTGATATCATCATCATCATCATCATCATCATTATCATTATTAACTACTGTTGCTTCTATTACTATTACCGTAACTATTACCATTATCCTCAATACTATTATGATTATAACTATTATTATCACCATCAACATTATCAACGAATGAAAAAATCACACATCGAGACCCAGACAAATAGTAATGGTTTAGCAACACCCACGAGCTAAGGGAGGAATCGAGGGTTAAAGGGTAAAGGTAAGGGTAAAGTAAGGGTTAAGGTAAAAAAAGCAAGGGGTAAGGGATGAAGGCAAAAGGTAAAGTAAGGAGCAAGGCGAAGGAGTAAGGAGTAAGGGGCCAGGGCAAAGGGAAGAGGTAAGGAGGAAAGAGGTAAGGGGTAAATCTTAAAGGATAAGGGACACGGTGTAAGGGTGAAAGGAGGCAAGGCAAGTGTAAGAAGATAGAGGGAAGGGGTTAAAGAGGAATGGGGGGGGGGGGGGATAAGAGGCAAGGGGCAAACGTAAGGAGATAAGTGGTGAAGTAATAAGGAGAAGGCGGAAAAGAGGAAGAAGAGCAAGGAGCAGACGAAGAAGAAGACAGAAAAAGATAAGAAAAAGATGCAGAAGGAAAAGGAGGAGGAGGAGGAGGAGGAGGAGAAGGAGAAGAAGAAGAAGAAGAAGAAGAAGAAGAAGAAGAAGGAGAAGGAGGAGGAGGAGGAGGAGGAAAAAAAGAAAAAGAAGAAGAAGAAAGGAGGAGGAGGAGAAGAAGAAGAAGAAGAAGAAGAAGAAGAAGAAGAAGAAGAAGAAGGAGGAGGAGAAGAAGAAGAAGAAGAAGAAGAAGAAGAAGAAGAAGAAGAAGGAGGAGAAGAAGAAGAAGAAGAAGAAGAAGAAGAAGAAGAAGAAGAAGAAGGAGGAGAAGAAGAAGAAGAAGAAGAAGAAGAAGAAGAAGGAGGAGAAGAAGAAGAAGAAGAAGAAGAAGAAGAAGAAGAAGAAGAAGGAGGAGAAGAAGAAGAAGAAGAAGAAGAAGAAGGAGGAGAAGAAGAAGAAGAAGAAGAAGAAGAAGAAGAAGAAGAAGAAGAAGGAGGAGAAGAAGAAGAAGAAGAAGAAGAAGAAGAAGAAGAAGAAGAAGAAGGAGGAGAAGAAGAAGAAGAAGAAGAAGAAGAAGAAGAAGAAGAAGAAGGAGGAGAAGAAGAAGAAGAAGAAGAAGAAGAAGAAGAAGAAGAAGGAGGAGAAGAAGAAGAAGAAGAAGAAGAAGAAGGAGGAGAAGAAGAAGAAGAAGAAGAAGAAGAAGAAGAAGGAGGAGAAGAGAAGAAGAAGAAGAAGAAGAAGAAGAAGAAGAAGAAGAAGGAGGAGAAGAAGAAGAAGAAGAAGAAGAAGAAGAAGAAGAAGGAGGAGAAGAAGAAGAAGAAGAAGAAGAAGAAGAAGGAGGAGAAGAAGAAGAAGAAGAAGAAGAAGAAGAAGAAGGAGGAGAAGAAGAAGAAGAAGAAGAAGAAGAAGAAGAAGAAGAAGGAGGAGAAGAAGAAGAAGAAGAAGAAGAAGAAGGAGGAGAAGAAGAAGAAGAAGAAGAAGAAGAAGAAGAAGAAGGAGGAGAAGAAGAAGAAGAAGAAGGAGGAGGAGAAGAAGAAGAAGAAGAAGAAGAAGAAGAAAAAGAAGAAGGAGGAGAAGAAGAAGAAGAAGAAGAAGAAGAAGAAAAAGAAGAAGGAGGAGGAGAAGAAGAAGAAGAAGAAGAAGAAGAAGAAGAAGAAGAAGAAAAAGAAGAAGGAGGAGGAGAAGAAGAAGAAGAAGAAGAAGAAGAAGAAGAAGAAGAAGAAGAAGAAAAAGAAGAAGGAGGAGGAGAAGAAGAAGAAGAAGAAGAAGAAGAAGAAGAAGAAGAAGAAGAAGAAGAAGAAGAAAAAGAAGAAGGAGGAGGAGAAGAAGAAGAAGAAGAAGAAGAAGAAGAAGAAGAAGAAGGAGGAGAAGAAGAAGAAGAAGAAGGAGGAGGAGAAGAAGAAGAAGAAGAAGAAGAAGAAGAAGAAGAAGAAGGAGGAGAAGAAGAAGAAGAAGAAGAAGAAGAAGAAGAAGAAGGAGGAGAAGAAGAAGAAGAAGAAGAAGAAGGAGGAGAAGAAGAAGAAGAAGAAGAAGAAGAAGAAGAAGAAGAAGAAGAAGGAGGAGAAGAAGAAGAAGAAGAAGGAGGAGGAGAAGAAGAAGAAGAAGAAGAAGAAGAAGAAAAAGAAGAAGGAGGAGGAGAAGAAGAAGAAGAAGAAGAAGAAGAAGAAAAAGAAGAAGGAGGAGGAGAAGGAGAAGAAGAAGAAGAAGAAGAAGAAGAAGAAAAAGAAGAAGGAGGAGGAGAAGAAGAAGAAGAAGAAGAAGAAGAAGAAGAAGAAGAAGAAGAAAAAGAAGAAGGAGGAGGAGAAGAAGAAGAAGAAGAAGAAGAAGAAGAAGAAGAAGAAGAAGAAGAAGAAAAAGAAGAAGGAGGAGGAGAAGAAGAAGAAGAAGAAGAAGAAGAAGAAGAAGAAGGAGGAGAAGAAGAAGAAGAAGAAGGAGGAGGAGAAGAAGAAGAAGAAGAAGAAGAAGAAGAAGAAAAAGAAGAAGGAGGAGAAGAAGAAGAAGAAGAAGAAGAAGAAGAAAAAGAAGAAGGAGGAGAAGAAGAAGAAGAAGAAGAAGAAGAAGAAGAAGAAGGAGGAGAAGAAGAAGAAGAAGAAGAAGAAGGAGGAGAAGAAGAAGAAGAAGAAGAAGAAGAAGAAGAAGAAGAAGAAGGAGGAGAAGAAGAAGAAGAAGAAGAAGAAGAAGAAGAAGAAGGAGGAGAAGAAGAAGAAGAAGAAGAAGAAGAAGAAGAAGAAGGAGGAGAAGAAGAAGAAGAAGAAGAAGAAGAAGAAGAAGAAGGAGGAGAAGAAGAAGAAGAAGAAGAAGAAGAAGAAGAAGAAGAAGAAGAAGAAGAAGAAGGAGGAGAAGAAGAAGAAGAAGAAGAAGAAGAAGAAGAAGGAGGAGAAGAAGAAGAAGAAGAAGAAGAAGGAGGAGAAGAAGAAGAAGAAGAAGAAGAAGAAGAAGAAGGAGGAGAAGAAGAAGAAGAAGAAGGAGGAGGAGAAGAAGAAGAAGAAGAAGAAGAAGAAGAAAAAGAAGAAGGAGGAGAAGAAGAAGAAGAAGAAGAAGAAGAAGAAAAAGAAGAAGGAGGAGGAGAAGAAGAAGAAGAAGAAGAAGAAGAAGAAGAAGGAGGAGAAGAAGAAGAAGAAGAAGAAGAAAAATGTAGCAGAAAGACTTAAAGAGCAAGAAGTTATCACAAGGATTCGAGAAAAAAAAAAAAAAAAAAAAAAAAACGAGCGACAAGAGCTAAGGCATAATAAGAATGAAGGGAAGAGGAAGGAAGAGCCGATCGAACTAAGAGAAAAGGGTGTTTGTTCTCCATTAGCCAATGGGAATAAATTGCCGTCGTTCTGCCCCCGAGATCGATTCCTCAACCTCAGCCTCCTCGGTCATTTGGCCCGTCGACCCAGGCGGAGGAGGGGGGCGGGAAGGGAGGGGAGGAGAAGGAGGGAAGGGAAGAGAGGAGAGGGGAGAGGAAAGGAGGAGGGAGGAGAGGAAGGGAGGGGAGGAGAAGGAGGGAAGGGAGGAGAGGAGAGGGGAGTGGGAAGGAGGAGGGAGGAGAGGAAGGGAGGAGAGGAGAAGGAGGGGCGGGAAGGGAGGGGAGGAGAAGGAGGGAAGGGAGGAGAGGAGAGAGGAGAGGAAAGGAGGAGGGAGGAGAGGAAGGGAGGAGAGGAGAAGGAGGGGAGGGAAGAGAGGAGAGGGGAGAGGAAAGGAGGAGGGAGGAGAGGAAGGGAGGAGAGGAGAAGGAGGGAAGGGAAGAGAGGAGAGGGGAGTGGGAAGGAGGAGGGAGGAGAGGAAGGGAGGAGAGGAGAAGGAGGGAAGGGAAGAGAGGAGAGGGTGAGAAAGGGGGAGAGAGGAAGGGGAAGAGGAGGTGGGTGGAAAGGGAAGAGAGGAGAGGGGAGAGGAAAGATGGAGGGAGGAGAGGAAGGGGAAGAGGAGGTGGGTGGAATGGGAATGGAAGAGAGGGAGGATAGAAGGGCAAGGGGAAGAGGAGGTGGGTGGAAAGGGAAGAGATGAGATGGAAAAGGGAGGAGAGGAGAGAGAAGGGAGAGGGAGGGGGGAGATAGGGGATAGGGGAAGAAAAAGAAGGGGAGAGAGAAGGAAGGAGAGGAGAGGAAGGAGATAATAGAGAAGGGAAGAGAAAGGAAAGGAGAGGGAAGGGAGGAGGGGGGAGGGAATAAGACGGAGGAAGAAAGAGGGAGGGGAAGAGGAGATGGGAAAGATGAAGAATGAGGAAACGGGGTGGGAGGAAGAGAGAGGAAGGGAAAAGGATGTTGGACGGATTACAAAGAAAGGGAGAGGAGTAGAGAAGTGGGAGAAAACGGGAAATGGAGGAGAGGAGAGAAAAGAGGAAGAAGAGGAGAGAAGAAAAGAGTGGGAGGAGGAAGGAGGAAACGGAATGGGAGGAGACAGGACGGATTGATAAACAGACATCCCAATAGAAATTATTTAAAAAAAAGATCGATAAGTTTACAGAGGAAAACCTGATAAATAAGTAGGCAGATAAAGGCTGATACAAATCGCGCCAAAGGGTAGATTCGAAAGACCGAGAGAGAACAGTCATAGCACCGAACAAAAGCCAAAGGGAAATGAATAAAGAAAAGCGCAGGGCACGGAGCGAGAGACAGAGAGAGAAAAAAGTTGCAGTCATGGCCCAACAGGTTGTCTTCATGCCAGAACAAGGTTTACACAATTGTCGAACACGATGGTCGGCATGTTTGTGTTGTGTTGGTAACCCTGCGCCGATGGTGATTTCATTAAAACGAACCACCGGCTAGTGCGACCA
>NC_061846.1:10027136-10029636 GCF_019202785.1 Penaeus chinensis
TGCAAAGTGGTGTGCCAGGAAGTCCCCTTTTAGACGTGGCACTGTGCCAGATTCTGTCCTGAACCTGTGTCTAGGGACAAGTGCCAAGTGTGATCTAGTTCATCAGTCTCTGTGAAAGCTAATACTTTGATGGGGTTTTCTTTCCACTGCGATTTTTTTTAGCTTGGATTTTGTTTGATTGGGTTACTTTAGTTTGCTTGTGACTAGGGAATGCAGGAGATAACTCTTCCTGACCTACTTGATTCCCACAGAGATGGCGAAGGCTACACAGGCGGTGGGCATCGACCTGGGCACGACCTATTCCTGCGTGGGCGTCTTCCAGCATGGCAAGGTCGAAATCATTGCCAACGACCAAGGCAACCGCACTACGCCCTCCTACGTCGCCTTCACCGATACTGAGCGCCTGATCGGCGACGCCGCCAAGAACCAGGTGGCCATGAACCCCAACAACACCGTGTTCGACGCCAAGCGCCTGATCGGCCGCAAGTTCGACGAGGCGTCCGTGCAGAGCGACATGAAGCACTGGCCCTTCACCGTCGTCAACGAGGGCGGCAAGCCTAAGATCCAGGTCGAGTACAAGGGCGAGAACAAGAATTTCTTCCCGGAGGAGATCTCTTCCATGGTCCTTATCAAGATGAAAGAGACGGCGGAGGCGTACCTGGGTACCACAGTCAAGGACGCCGTCGTCACTGTGCCAGCTTACTTCAACGACTCGCAGAGGCAGGCCACGAAGGACGCCGGGACCATCTCGGGCATGAACGTTCTTCGCATCATCAACGAGCCGACAGCCGCCGCCATTGCCTACGGCCTCGACAAGAAGGTGGGAGGCGAGAGGAACGTCCTCATCTTCGATCTCGGCGGCGGCACCTTCGATGTGTCGGTGCTGACGATTGAGGACGGCATCTTCGAGGTGAAGTCCACCGCTGGCGACACCCACCTGGGCGGGGAGGACTTCGACAACAGGATGGTCAATTTCTTCGTACAGGAATTCAAGAGGAAGTACAAGAAGGATCTCTCCAGCAACAAACGAGCTGTAAGGAGGCTGAGGACCGCCTGCGAGCGTGCCAAGAGGACCCTTTCTTCCTCGACGCAAGCGAGCATTGAGATCGACTCTCTGTTCGAGGGCATCGACTTCTACACCTCCGTTACCCGCGCCCGCTTTGAGGAGCTTTGCTCCGATCTCTTCAGGGGGACGCTGGAGCCTGTCGAGAAGTCTCTCCGCGACGCCAAGATGGACAAGGCCCAGATCCACGATATCGTCCTTGTCGGCGGCTCAACCAGGATCCCCAAGATCCAGAAGCTGCTTCAGGACTTCTTCAACGGGAAGGATCTCAACAAGTCCATCAACCCAGACGAAGCCGTAGCGTACGGTGCTGCCGTCCAAGCCGCCATTCTGTGCGGAGACAAGTCCGAGACCGTGCAGGACTTGTTGCTCCTCGACGTGACGCCCCTGTCGCTGGGCATCGAGACCGCCGGCGGCGTGATGACGGCCCTCATCAAGCGCAACACCACCATCCCCACCAAGCAGACCCAGACCTTCACCACTTACTCCGACAACCAGCCAGGTGTGCTCATCCAGGTGTACGAGGGCGAGCGTGCCATGACGAGGGACAACAACCTCCTGGGCAAGTTCGAGCTCACAGGCATCCCGCCCGCGCCCAGGGGCGTCCCGCAGATCGAGGTCACCTTCGACATCGACGCCAACGGCATCCTGAACGTGTCAGCCGTGGACAAGTCGACGGGCAAGGAGAACAAGATCACCATCACCAACGACAAGGGTCGCCTCAGCAAGGAGGAGATCGAGCGCATGGTGAACGAGGCCGAGAAGTATCGCTCCGAGGACGAGCAGCAGAGGGAGAGGATCACCTCCAAGAACAACCTCGAGTCCTACTGCTTCAACATGAAGTCCACCGTCGAGGATGACAAATTCAAGGACAAGATCCCCGACGCCGACCGCGAGACCATTATCAGCAAGTGCAACGAGACGATCCAGTGGCTCGACTCGAACCAGCTGGCCGAGAAGGACGAGTACGAGCACCGCCAGAAGGAGCTGGAGAAGGTGTGCAACCCGATCATCAGCAAGATGTACGCGGCGGCCGGAGGGCCTCCCGGGGGCGCGCCTGGAGGGATGCCCGGCGGAGCGCCCCCGCAGGGCAACAGCGCCGCCGGAGGCCCCACCATTGAGGAGGTCGATTAAAGTACAAAGCAACGCTGCAAACTCACTTTTATCACTGTTATGTATATTGTTCGACTACACTCTTCCGACGAGACGAGTCTCACCAATTTCTTTTGTTGGATCAATTCTGGATTTAGAATTATTCATTTTTTAAGATGAATAAAAGTCATTTTGTAATATTTTGTAATAAAATTCACAAATATGTTATCTTTTCTTGTTACTTTATGATAAGGATATGTGTATAATCACATTACAATCGTATGTAGATAGAAACATAGAAGATATAGATAGAAGGTATAGTACAAACCAATACTCTTTCTCTCT
>NC_061846.1:10044636-10049636 GCF_019202785.1 Penaeus chinensis
TTTATATGCACCCAGGCCTCGGTTTTAGAAGTCGATGTGATCCTGGACTGTGCCTTTTTGCCAGGAACTTCGGTACCAGAGGAAGATTTGATGTTGGTCACATAGGGATAGGATTTCATTCTTTGCAGTGAACATGATATAGTTAATGAAGAAAAGATTAGATGATAACTACAGAATGGCTTTCCTTACAACTTACAATATGTTGACCAAATGACATCATACTTCGATTGTCTCTGACCTTTTTCCCACATAGGTAGGAGAGGTTAGATATATAAATAGATCAATAGATAGATATAGGTATCAGATATATCACAAAAAACAAGTAAGATAGGAGGATGAGGAAGAGAGTCAGGCGGACCCAAATAAGACACATGGCATATGTATCAATGTACATGTATCAGTCAAAGAATTAATTGGAAAGCAGTTTGACAGCTGTAATAAGAGAGTATTTTAAATTGTGTGTTTTCAACCTAGACAAGAATCATCAGAAGGTAAAATCTAAATTAGAACAATTTTGCTTTTACCATCTTATGAGTTTAGTCTGAGTCAAACTTAATGATTTATTGTTCCAAACCTCTTCTGGCTGTGTTTGATGTTATCTTTGTACACATGTTATTATATCTCCATTTGGCAGTTAACTTCATTTCTCACATTTGTATCAATGGCGTCTTTCCTTCTTTCTTTCCCACTTTTCAAGGAAAGGAAGACTTCTTGATAAATCAAGGCCTGGGTGCTTTACAATTACGTCTAACCTAGACATAATTTATTGTACAAATAGATTTATACAAAAGCCCTCATAGACTTATTTGGAACTTTATTGCCTGTAGATCCATAGACTGACTTCAATTAATGAATAAGTAATTACTTGATGGTTAAATATTTGTTTTTCCTTTTTCATATTCTTTCATCTTAGACCTCGTTTGCTTCAAAGGAATTCAAATCTTGAGAGGTCTACTCAAGTTGTTCAAAAATTATTATTAAATATATGAAAGTTGTAAAAATTTACAAGTGAAAAGGATGATATGATGATAGTAGGGGTGTGTGTGTGTGTGTGTGTGTGTGTGTGTGTGTGTGTGTGTGTGTGTGTGTGTGTGTGTGTGTGTTTGTGTCTGTGTGTCTCTGTCTGTCTGTAGTTGTAAGCACACATGTATCATTTGAATATAAGATCATTGGCTGATACATACCTTTGATGAAATACAAATGGCAAATTCCTGTATCTATACACAATTTGGAATAAGTACACTCACATCTGCCATGAGCCATAGAGTGAATAGTAGATGAAGGGGTAGTTAGAATTATTGTATTTCCTTAAAATCATTTGAATGCTACAGTTCAGCATTTCTTTTTAACCCAATGTCGCCGGGAAAATGCTGTGCTCATTTTAGAATTTTCTGTGAAATGTCTCTGCACTTAGATGGCTCTGCAAGTGCTTAGCCACAAAGGAGTCAGTTAGTAGGCCTTGTGACCTTACCTAATATCACCTCTCCTTGAATTGGTGGGAAAAACATATTTTTTACTAATGCTATGTGAACTGATTTCACTTTTCCTTGAATTTGTGGGAAAACTTTTTTTATTTTTTATTACTAAAATGCCCTCAGTATCAATGGTGTTATTTTTATCGTAGATATGATAATTATTATAATATTATTGATATTAGTAACCCCAATATAAGGTAACATATAATATTTTTGAAAATCAAGGAAAAGGAGAAACAGGTGATATAAGTAGGACTCATAATTGGCTCATTGGTGACTTAGTACAAGTGGAGCCATCTTTGTGTAAAAACAATTAATAAAGTAAACTCACAGTGGGTATGACATGTACGTACATGCCATTCCTGTCGGTTTTAGGTTCATTAACATACTATAGATATCAAACATTGTTATTTTAGGCAGGGGCTTTTAGAATGCAGAAAGGGATGAGTATATGATGTCATTGTTAACAATTAGTAAGTTGTTTGTAATAATCATTGCAATATTGATACAGACTCTGAAGGTCAGATCATGAATTGTGATACTTACATCAAATTTATGTTCAGTTTTTTTTTTATATATGTATAGTTCAGGACATACTTTTGTTACATTTTGTTATCAGATATGTTACAAGATTTTCATTTTTGTTTCTTGTGTAGTTAGTGTGATATTTATTTGTATTTTAATGTAGGATTAACCCTTAATTTTCTGTGTCCTTTCAAAAACATAGCTTTTAAAAAAATTAATCCCTAGTGGACAATGTCTATCAGTTGTCATACTCAGGTCTATGTGGCACACAGGATGATAGACAGCATTTTTTATTCATAATTTTTCTGATTGTTTACCTATCTTCAGTGCACAAGTAACTCTGAGCCTTCCTGTCCTATAGTGGTTAATTTACAAATTAATTTTTTGTTCATGCTCTCTCTCACAAGGACTAAAGGGTCTTTATCAATTAAGAAAATGATTATTCACATGCAAAATTATTCTTACTATAAGAGATATAGGCTAACCAACCAATATATGAACAGATTATCTTACACTTTTCATGCCTCGCCTCCCAACCGTCCACCTCCACAACGCGTCTCAAAAAAACAAAAAAAAATCTATTTCTAAACAAAAATAAACTGAAATGAATAAAGCGGGTAAGAGATATACATTTTGGCTTCGTAGATTGTATAATAGGAAACTCATCATGCTTGTATTATTATTTATTTTTATACTTTTTCCTAAACAGAATTTATAATTGCACATGAGATGTTTGGTAGAGAGCAGATATGCATACATCTGCATATGGAATGTTAGATGGAGACACACATTTTTGAGGTCTTTTCATCAATCACTTTTGTCATAGTTTAGATTCATTAGTGTAAAGATGGTTGTTGATGTACTAGTTACATGTTCTACCTGTTTAACATGGATAGTCCAGTGGTAGAACAATTCGGATTTAAGTTGTTGGTAGATGAGTTAAGATGTTTTAATTCTGTGGTAGATGCATTAGAATTAGATGTGAGATGTTAGTAGTTGAATGCTGATTACTGACACCCAAGCCCTTACTTTTGTGTAATCTTACTCACACTCTCCTTTCGCGACTTCCTGTCATTCTTATTCAGACTTGACGGGAAGCTCTCTGTCTCATTTGTTCAATTATTCACTGTAAGGTCATTATTTATACAGCACTGGTTAATCTAATTGTGACACTGTGTTATTCATTACTTATCAAACAGATTGAGGGTAACAGACGATTCACCTGTAGACATATAGATGTTCATAGTATAGTTTTTATTTCAGTAGGAAAGAAAAGATTTTCTCAAATGTTTTTTCTCCTTCCTTTTATATCAGTACACAAAGATTTTCTGTTACATTGTCCTCTCTTCATTTTACTTCAGGCACATACAGATTTCCTGAATCTCATAGATTATTTAATTTTACACCAGATATCATGAGCATTCTCCTCTTCTCCTCATTTTTACAACAGGACACAAAAATGGCGCACCTGGCAGATCTCTTCTCCCTGCCTGAGATGTGTCTACTAAGCCAAGTTGCGCAGTTCTTCATGGACCATAATCTACAGTACCACTCCGTCCCTCTCTTCAATGACGTGAAAGTAAGGATGGGTTCTAAGAAATAATGCTTGATTTAGAAAAAAAAATGTTTTTGTGTGCTGGTGTGTTTCCTTTTTGTTGCTGTTGTTGATTCTTTCTTCAGGATAGCATTTGTCTGATAATGTTTTATCTTTTTTTCTATCATTTCTCTTTCCTCTTTACTTCTAATATCTAGTATGGATGTCCCTTAGGTCGGTTTAACTGCTCTTGAAGTCTTCCAGTTTTTTCGTCTTTTTATCAGTTTTCTTTTATGTCATTTAATAGATGTGTGTTGCCTTTTTTCTTTTCCATTTTATAATAGTTCACACCTATTTTCATGACTCATATGGTATAGCACTTGTGGTAGTATTCCATGACACTTGCTTTGCCATTGATGGTATGGTGATGAGGCAGTTATGTTTCCTCTGCAGTGGGCCAGGAATATGTGTATAACATGCTTTAGAATAAAGACTCCTTTTGCTACCTTTATAACTAGTACTGCATCTGACATCAAGCTTAGACATATAGCTAATGGGAGAAAAGTTTTATACAGTGTTATTTCATGTAAAGGTTTTTCATTTGTTAAAAGATTTTAATGATTTTGACAACTGATTTGCTAATGTTCAGTATAATGCAAGTTATTAGTATATTAACCCATTCGATCTGGATGCTTTACGGCAATTACATAATAGGGTCATTAGATTTACATGAGTTGCTGCTCAGATGGGTGTGTGGCTTGTAGGCCAGGCACACGCAAACACTCATGTGCAGTGACAAGACTCTATGCCTTACATTTTCAATATTATTGTCTCTTTTAACGCATAAGTGTTTTTTTATTTTTTGCCATTTTCCGCTGTCCATATTTGTCATTTGATTTACTTAATCCAGATGGTAATAGAAAGTTTTCCTTGCACAGATCTCCTATCATTTCTCTAGGTAGTCCATTACTCATTGCAAGAATGATAAGAATAAGCAACATTTTGTTCTTTGTGTCATTTAATTTTTTTTTTTTTTTTTTTTGCAATATTCAATTTCTGTAATACAGCTTGGGCCTCCATTCACAGCAGCCAGGAATAAGATGCTGAGCATGGAAATGGCATCCTCCCTGAAGCTGATGCTCTTCCAGTCATGGCTTACAGACACTACATTCCACACTCGTTTATAAATAGAAATAATGTGAAAACCCTTTCTAAATACCAAATGAGTCTGTGCACTCGTGGCAAGTCACCCTATCCTTCACCAAAATGCTCATGACGGCTAGTTCACATCACCACAGCCCACAGCCAGATTTTCCCATGACTACATGTCCAGGTCCCCTGCCCCAAGCCAAAGTTTTTAATTACACGATGGTCACGTTATCCAGATCATAAGGTTAAAGAAAAGGATAGTAGGCTAAATCTAGTGATAGCTATTTTATAATAACATATATATATATATATATATA
>NC_061846.1:10059636-10069636 GCF_019202785.1 Penaeus chinensis
ATACATTATACATCATTATATCTGTCATCTTGTATAAGAGTGTGATTCATTTTTATTGCTTTCTTTGCATCATATATTTGTATATAATTTAATGTGTTGGTGAAATGAAAAGATAAGAGAACTTTTCTTAAAAAGCAATAAAGCATATGATGCAAATGTACAATTGTTAGAATTTATTACATTTATTGATGGAATTTATTACGTTTATTGATGGAATTTAATCATCCTATTAGTGCTCTAGATTATTTGTTTTCTACTTTTAACCATGAAAATATATTTATGAATATATGTACATGAATACACATTTCTACTGTAAGTGGATCTCAGTATTTCTGAACACGTCATAGTATGTTTATAATGAATGTTTTTGAGCTTTTCCTCTTTAATTTGAATGCCCCTTGGATGACATATTTAATCTAACTTCACTGTGTGACAGGCATCATGAAGTACCTGTAATAAGGCTGGGGAACCCCTCTAAAAAATATTGAGAATAACTAAAAAATATTGACGTATAGGAAGTATTTCTCATTTGGCATCACAGGAAACACTAGTTGGCAACAGGCACAAAGTTGGAGACATTTGCAAAGAAAAAAAAATATTGTCACTATTCCAAAGTTATACTAGACTATGCCTCCATTGTCACTTGCAGCTGAAAGAGTCTTCCTTATGTAATACTGTGATGATATGTTGAGAAGTGAAAGTAGAGTTGAATTTGTTAATAGTATTCATATTACTATTGATATAACCTGCACAAATCAATGAATAGTTAAGTCTATAAATCACCACTTGTTGCTGTACATACTCCATAGGCAAGGTTATTTTTTGTTTTCTTTACACATTAAGGTCATAATTGTTAACCACATGCTGCCGGGGAAAATGCATAAAAATTGGGGAAAATGCTGTCCTCATTTTTTTTTTTTTTTTTTTTTTTTGTGAAATGTCTCTGCACATAGCTGGCTCTGCTAGTGCTTAGCCATAAAGGAGTCAGTTAATAGACCTTGTGACCTTACCTAATTTCCCCTTTCCTTGATTTAGCGGGAAAAACATTTTTTACCAGTGCTATAAATATCAATGGTGTGATTTTTATATTAGACATTATGATTACTATAATGTTATAAACATTAGTAGCAGCAAAATAAGATAACAAAATATTTTCGTAAATCAAGGAAAAGGGTAAGCGGGCGAGACAGACAGTACCCGTAATTGGCTCATTGGTGACTTTGTACAAATGTAGCCATCTATGTGTAAAAACAATCAATAAAGTAAACTCACAGTGGGCATGGCATGTACATACATGCCATGCCCATTGGCAATGAGTTAAACTGTGCTACTAGTTTTAGTTTTGCTTCATGTTCAGTTCTCCGTGCCTTGCACCTAAGTTACAAAATGTGTAATCTTGAAATCTCTTGTAAGTAAGACTACTTACCACTGTTAGTGACATTTAGTAAAAGAAAAGAAAAAAAAAAAAGCCTGAAGACAACCATAGAGATCTGCAGTGTAACACAGAAAAAGAACTGAAGTGTTTACATAATCTCAGATAAAAGCATGATTTTCAGTGAACCCTACATATAGTGGGGCTACTTTCTCTTTCACCAGAATGAAGGAATCTATGTAGCATAAATATCTGATGCATGAATTTTATTTTATTTTTATTCTTCATTTTTTTTTTTTTTATTATTATTTTTTGTTTTTATGGAGCCTAACATTCATGGCAGTATTTTTTGTACTGATATAGACAAAAACAAATTAATAAAAATACGCTTCATATTTTAGCAGAAATAAAAATATAATTATATATATTTTTTAATAACCTATAGCCTTTTTCTTTTCATTGTAGTCATTTCTTTGTTGACAGATTCATTGTGACAGCACAAAGCAAAATTCCTCATGTCTCAGGGTAAGTTCATTTGTGGAGGCTGGGAACTGTATTAGTACCAGGCTGTTGCTGTTGACATAGGGGAGGGAGCTGAGCTTGTTGAATCTTGCTGTGCCACCAATATCTGAATGAAAATAAGTGGGAGGCCTTCTCCATTTAAGAGATGGCCAGTTCATCTCAGATCTTGATGGGGTAGGAGTTAATTGGGCCAAGTATTTTGAGTTTGTTTCAGGTTGTTTCAGCTATTATCATGAACAGGGTTTGTGGTCCCAGTGCCTATTTCAAGCATCAGTGATAAACCTTCTGACTTGAATATAGTCACTCTCAATCTGATGTGATAAGGAAGTGGATATTAGTGGCATCCCCATAGAACTGCTAAGGAGATTGGAGCAATCTAGAGTCGTTCCTGGTAAATCCACTATAGACCTCCACTCTCCCCCAATCCCTTGCTTGTGTTGCTGTGGGGCTTAGGAGGCAGAGAATGAGGCCCAATGTAGGGATTACCCCTGCCTTGCACCTAAGCCCTCGCCTTAACTAATTTTGCAGGGTCCCTGCCTTCTCCATCTTTTCCTTCTCCTTTTCATCCCCTTCTTCTGTCCACTTATCCAAATTATTACTGAACCAAAAAACTTTACCTGGGGCTTTACCCCCAAGCCGTTACGCTATTAATGACCTTAGATGTTGACACAGCAGAAAAATTTCAATAAATAAAATAATAAATGTCGCCACCACTTGAGGTCACAATAGTATGTTGTCATGAATTCAGACATGGTCTGCTTGCAATCTATACCCTATCTACACCCTCAGTGGAATCTCACCAAAGGTTATTGAACTAATATCAAGCCTGTATACAGGTCCAAAAAGTGCCGTGAAGTCTGACGGGGACAGCTAGTTTGTTTCTTGTGAATTCAGGAGTGAGGCAAGGAAGTGCCCTTACAAGAGTACTTTTTAACGCATTCATGGACTGATACTCCATAGAGCTGTCATCCAAAGTCAATGCAAAACAACATTCAGTAACATCAAAAATCATCAATTTTCAGTTTGTGCCTGGGGTCTCAAGGGTCAACATGATCATGGAGGAAGCTTGTGCTACCATTATACTTGCATTAAATAGCCCTAGGAAGAAGCATGAGAGAAGAGTGGTTGAACAAGTGGCATGTGAGATGAAAGTCAAATGTCTGTGGGTGGAAAGGAACATGATCATTTACTACTAATGATGAAGTTAATAATAATATTGCTATTAATTGATGATGATGATGATATTAGCAATGGTGAACAATAAAACAACAATAAAAACTATAATTATTACCAGTATTGTAATAATATCAATAATAATATCAATTGTGTAATATAGCCTCAAACAAGATAAAGTATAGTTGACATGACAACTTGTCCAGTCAACAGCGAGACAATTTGAGATCACTATATAGACTTTCACCCCACAGGCTATTTTTCTAGACAATCCCAGATGGAAGAAGCCTGTGGAATGACCTCATGGGTCATATGGGCATGGCTTGCCCATCCTAGTCAGGATTAGCTCTGTCTGGCAGCTTAGTAAAGCAAAGGTTGGAAGCAATGAGTGGATGAAGCAATGCTCCTGTCTTAGCATCAGCCTCTTAGAAGGGAAGGCTTGAAGCTTTTGAATAGAGCAAAAACAACGAAACCTTTAGGATATTCAAAGAAATTTTAACAATAATTCTTATTGATAAAGAAATACATTAGTAACCCTGACACTCTCAAAGCATACAAACTTATTTCTCCAGATTTGCATAAATAAGGGAAAGGAAATACAACACAAAAATTGCACATGACAACAGCACCAAAATCAGAAGAGCTGCTTTTAGAAAATGAATACAGTGACACAAGTACAAAAGGAAACATATTCTTGTTTGAGGTTTAGTTTTAATAAACCTCATAAAACAAAACAACATAACACAGTGTAATATCTATATAAAAGTAGAATTACCATTTTAAAATAAGAAAAGAAATAAACACACAGAGCAACCTATATTGACATTAGGCTAACTTTTATAATTCTTAAATCTAGCATTCCTACGGCTAGACATGAATTCTTTTTCTTTTTTTAGTCAAATACCTTTGAAGCAAAGTCTAAGTATACTTAAAGTTTACCTGTAGCATCCCAATCCCCTTCAAAATTAGTGAAAACTTGTTCATGGATGCAACACCACATCCCATTCTTTTTCTGAACACTTATAACACTTTAATCATGATTGTTTTTATTTTTATTATATAAAAGTACACTCACCAATATATATAAATCAATAAGTATATGAAAACGTCCCATGGTATACGGATTTGTAAAGCTTACGCCATCTCAATGAAGAATAACACCAACGCACTCAGCAACGAAGGTCGTGTAATCTAAGGCTTCAATCAGACCAAATTCTGGCCGTGTGTGAACAGATTTGGTATGCTTAGACTTTGCTTCCAACATCCTCTTGGTTGAACTGCCAAGTCAACATTTATCAATTTCATCTTTATCTGCATTCCTCTTCTTTTACAGCCCTAAAATTATGCTACTTAGTGTAACCTGTATACATTCTTTTGTCCCTAACCAGGAAGACTAGCATATACATCACTTTCTATAATCCAGAAGATTATTTTTTTCATTCACGGTTTTCTCTAACCAAATTCCTTAAAATCATAAACATACAAATCAACTATCACAATAAATCTGCAGTTGAAAAAGGTTTGCAACAACAGAAAAAAGAAAAAGAAAGCGAAATCAATCAATAGAAAGAAAAAAATT
The DNA here is from genome assembly GCF_019202785.1 of Penaeus chinensis. Lineage (NCBI taxonomy): Eukaryota > Metazoa > Arthropoda > Malacostraca > Decapoda > Penaeidae > Penaeus > Penaeus chinensis. The sequence continues at coordinate 10,064,283 of NC_061846.1, forward strand.
AAGAATAAACAAAGAAAGAAATTATATATTCTAAATATCATATATGCGCACCCACCCACACCCACACCCACCCACACCCACCCACACGCACACATCCACCCACGCCCACATGCACACACCTACACGCACACACCCACCCACACCTACACCTACCCACACGCACACGCACACACCCACCCACACACACACACCCACCCACACACACACACCCACCCACACGCACATGCACGCACCCACCCACACACACACCCACCCACATGGACACTCACATGCACAAGCACACACACAAATATATACATACATCCATATCGTATTTTCTACAGAATGTTTTGAGGAAAGGTATAATTGAGAATTAATAATTTCATAACACAGAAATGTACATGATATGTTTTGAGCAAATTTTCATCAGAAATCTGTATTTCTGATGAAGATTAAATCAAAATACAGCAATAACATCTTGTACTGTGAGGTCCCCCATTTACATCAATACCTTTTCTATATTTGACACAATGAACTCAATTGATGGTATGTTTTCAAGATGCTAAATTTGATTGTCTTCTTGTCACTATGGCAAAGAAAAAAAACAAACTTTCATAATGATAGCAATTAACAACAAAAATCAAGCTAATCAGTTACACATTTTCAATACCACTTTCTTCTGTGACTTATCTTTGTAACATAACATTCAATAGTTAAAGCAAATTTGTTTATTTCAAAGTGAAATATAAAGGAGAAGAAAAAAATTGCTTGTAATTCAACTACCAGTATAACACACCTTTATAGATAAATATAATTGCAGTGGGTACATGGAAGTATTAAAAAACTACTGGAATAAAGGAAAATATTCACATCTGGTTTTCCAACAAAACAACTTGGAACCCAAAACAGATTTTTCTGCATTTGCACCTCTGGGAACTACCAGTCTTGGAACCACTTTCTTGACTCTCACTATGCACCCTTAGGTTTGTCAGCTGCACTTGATAAAAAAAAAAAAAAAGGCTTTAAAGAAAGAGATTTATCTATGAAGAGGAACTCCCAAACACAAAGCAATTTCTAAGGAAGGAAGGTCAGTCGTATATCTATTAATGTGTACTTTCTTGGTTCAAACTGAGTTATTTCTCCTGTGGTTGTACTTTCAGTTTGGAAGGAATAAGTAAAAAGTGAAATTAATTCTTGAAGTTGATCCTAACAGTAGCTTTCTGCAGTGATACCATCTCTTTCAAATATGAATCATAGTTCTCAGAGAAAGTTAAATCAAACTGCATTATTTTCAGCTTTGAACAATATAATACTACCATGTACTATCAGTCCAAGTACCAAGAATGTAACAATCAACAAACCTGTGAATTAAAAGAAGAAAAACAAAATTATGACAATTATATATGTTCATGGTATATGTTGGCAGTGATCTGTAGACAGGAAAAAAAGGCAAAAGGCCATTCTATGTCCACATCTCTAGCAACAGAAATTCTACTCTGTAAAGACAATAAATTATGAAAGCTAACCCTCTTGTATCAGTGTGCTTTTGACTAAATTCTATTTACAAATACTTGGGAAAAAGTGCTCTGACATAATCTAAAAAATATTTTCAATCCCAATGGCAGTGGTACATCATTTAGCAAATGAAAAAGCTCACCGCAAATCATAGGTTTGGATCATAGGACAAATGAACCCTCAAGCAAATTTTTTAAATCTTTCTTCATTATTTAAAGTCTGTACTCTTGTTGCTTCAGGTCTAAATTTTACTGAAACAAGATAAATACTTGACAAACAATATCTTTAGGAAAATTAAGAACAATGAACTTTTAGATACGTTTCATAAAATGTTAAATCAAAATAAAGAAATTAGCTCAACATAATTTCATCATCATAAATAACTGAATGTAAATCCTTTAATGTCAATAGCATTAAACAGTCCTTTTTTATAAACAAAGCAAGTCCATCTGCAATTATGTACAGTACTGATAATTATTTAAACTCATGGACCTGCTATATACTGAATCTCCCTGCTTTACAATTCATCATTACAACCTGAAAATAAGAAGTGCATTACCATTTACAATATCATTTTACTCAATAGATCTGGCAAAGACTCCATTCAAAAAGAAAAAAGAAAAGAAGAGAAAATTATTAACCCCTCAAAGACAGGCATATATTCAGTAAATCGTTTTTTTTTTAAAGAACTCTCAATTAAAAACTGCTAGTACTGGCAAAAAATGTAAAGTGTAAATACTAATCATCTCATTTTCCCCACATCTGAAACTATGAATTCTTGTTCATATAGCAGATACTGCACAAATGAAAGACTGAAAGTGTATTTATATTACCTTTTGTTATTGTCTACATCTATATCATATTTCCAAAAATGTGTATCTGTGTACCTTTGTATGTATACATCTCAAATGTCATAGCCAGTGTCTTTGTCTTCTTATGAGGAATAACTGAAGCACTTTGGAACTGTGAATGGGCAGAGGAGACCAACTGGCAGGCTCCTCATCTTCAGAATCTAGCACAATGCCAGATAGGGCCTTAGTACCTGATAATGCCTTCTGGTAACTTATTTAACAACTTGCGTTTTAAACATGCTGAGAAAATCCAAAGGGTAATATTACAAGGCTTGTCTGTGAGAGGTTAATAAACTGAGAATGCTATAAAAGTTAACAAATATAAACATCTTTAAAGCATCTCTATGTACTTTTTCCAACATTTGAAACAGCAAAAAATAAACAATTTCTTCAAAAAGAAACAGAAAACAGGAAGGAAAGAAGAGCAACCCTAAACCATGGACAACATAACTTGCCAATAAATACCATACATATCTTACCATAATTATATACAATCATTTCAGTCACATATCCAACCAGAACACATGCATAACTCCATTACAGTTACCAACCAAGGAAGTAACCCCAATATGTACAAAGCTTATGAATGATATGCTTTCTTCCAACCACTTGGATTAACAGTCGTTGATCCACAGTCACCCTCCTCGTAAGTGATGTGAAAACCACTCTATTAATCTTCCTGAAGTGTTCCCTGGCATCAAATGAGAAAATCATCTTGATATAACCAATTGAATTATTATGATTACAGCTTTAAGACAAAAGACATTTCATGATGCAAATAATCTGACATCTTCTGTAACAGTATTACCAAGTTGTAACAACACATTATGTTTTTCTAAATGTATCATCTAGAAAAAAAATCAACACTATACTTGTTCATTTACTGTAAGAAAAATATGTTTTCAATGCCTAAGCCAAAAGCTACTGCACCACAATGAAGATTCTCAGGAAAAAATAAGTGATATTCAGGAAAAAAAAAGTATTAATGAGTACAAATATTTTCACAACGCAAGATGAAATAGACTTTCACTTGAAATACGTCAGTTACATCTCTTGCATTGTTAAGTTTTTCAATTTTCATTTCATATTCATATTCTACGTTTTTCACAAGTCTATCCATTCAACCATTAATTTCCTTCATATTTTTTTTCCTTGATTAATTTGTAGACCCATTTTCCCAACATCTGAAGGGATAATATATTATATGACATAAAACAGAAATACAAAAAATAAAAACCTTAAAAATATATATGTATCACACTTTCTGCAGCTTCAATATCAGTATAAAAAAAAAAAAAAAAAAAAAAAAATTACAAGGATAAACCTACTATACCTGTAATCCACAATGTAATGTATAAAAACAATAGTATGAACAGTGCACATACATTATGATATATCACACAATAATAATAACAATAATGATTAAGTTTTATACTACTCCATCAGCAAGGCCACATAAATTATCATCATTTGAAAGATAAAAATATAATAAAAGATTAATTATCAAAGCTGTCTGTCTTATAAATTAATGTAAGACTTACTTTCCTTGTTACAAAAACCATGATCTTCATCTTTTTCACTGAACTGTAAGAGGAAAACTTCCACAGAATTCCACAGTTAAACATACCACATTTCTACACACTGGGATTTGCCTTCTGAATAGGACAGGCTACAAAGACACTTGTTCCATACATATTCATATACAAAAAAGAAAAGAAAAAAAAGAAGAAAAAAAAAAATAATTCAATCATTATCATGTTCCTGTTATATATATATATATATATATATATATATATATATATATATATATATATATAATCTTCCTCTCCCATCAAATAAAGCAAATAACATTGTTCTGCAATCCCTCACAGTTTAAATTAGGACACAGGTTACCTCACTGTTCCCCATATAGGACTCCAAAGAACCAAAGGAGGCCACAGAGAGGTGCTACAGTACCCATGTGATGGCTGAGGAAAACTGTAATAATCTATTCAGTTCGCACGATAATCCCTCTACTTTTGGTCACTCTTCAGCACCAAGTATTCAAATCAAATTCCACAGATTTTCAATCATCAACTACATTGAACAGATTTTTTTTTCTTCATCTATTAGTAAATATCCTTTTTCACTTTCTCATACAATCCATACAATAATAAAAAATAAAAAAAATATTACAAAATATCTGTAATGCTGCTTTCCACACATTACAAGGTTAGCTAAAGGATCCCTATAATATTTTTGTAGATACAGGGGTTTGTGAAAGTAAAAAACTTGAGTAGCTATGGGTTACACTGGCATCAATTCATCTGGAGTCAAGTAATAACATTCCGACTTCTGAAACTGCACATAACAGATGGTGTAATTTGAAAATCATGTTAGAAAGGTTGCATAACACAAATAGTTCTTTACATGGATCAATGACTTCCCTGATAATACTTATCTCATTTAAATTTTTCTATAGCATCTAGTACTTGACTTTTACTCATAAATAACAAAACAAACAAAACCAGGCAACATCTTTCTTGTACAGTTATCACCGTTCTTTTTCTTACACTAATTGACTCATCTGTTTGTTCTACTGCTATTGAAAGTAGTACATAGCATTAACATCTATTACAAACTCAAATTATTACAACCCTTATAAATCAACCCTCGATTATCAATCACAGTTCAGCCTTCTAATGTTGTACATAATACCCATAAAAATAGTGAATGATGAGGCTACTGACTGATGCAAATCAACTTGCTCAACACATCCCTAAAGTATCTACCTTGGCACATTTCCAATCCTAATCAGATCTTACTCACTAAAACAATACTCATCATTATGAAATGTCTCCATTTGAACGCATTCCCAATTGCGCCAGTACGAGTGGTGAACAATGCCTTCCTTAAGTGTGCATCTATGAGGACGGATGAGTCCCTTGGCATCTTGCGCAATGTTTAAACAAGAAGAACCAGAGCCGTCACAGCTCCAGCCATCAAGAGGAAGGGCAGCCAGGTCTTGAC
>NC_061846.1:10087136-10089636 GCF_019202785.1 Penaeus chinensis
ATTTTTTTATTGCAAACTGAATCTAGTAAATCATCAACTCTAGTCATTAGGAACAAAGTTTATTTAATGCATTTACACGTCGATGGCCAGAACACATGCTTTCATCTGATTTCCCCGATGAAACACTCACTCATAACGGATTCTGTTCACCCGTGTTTGAGCAGCTAGTCAAATTCCTTTTTCAAAATTCGCCTCTTTTGGGGTGACTGGTTATTAACTAACTCAGTTGTCATGCTGGGCAACGGAGCTTTGATGTGGAACTTTATGCAAACTGAATAATGCAAATGTATGTATCTGTTGCTTAGATGCCCCAGCTTAACCTCTGGCTTAGAAAGCACATCGGTTTTTTTTTTTTTTTTTTTTAACAGCAATGAAATGAAATCCACATTACATCCAGATGAAACCATCATTGCTACACCGTCGCTTCTAACAATACGTTCATCTTTTCTGCAATCAGTGACCTTATTAAGGAACTCGTAGGGACACTGATAGCCGAAAAAGCACCTTATTCCCATCCTCAATCTGCTCCAATCTCCCCCGGGCGTCAGGGCGGACTTCGCGCGGTCGTGTGGGCGGACGTGGTGCAAATGATGGTCATTTTGGCGGGTTCCGTGTCTGTCGTGGTCGTCGCCTGCGTTCGCGTCGGAGGCCTGCAGGAGGTCTGGGACATCGCGGAGAGTGCTGACCGAACGCAGCTCTTTGAGTATGTATGCAGGGTTTTTCTTGTGAAGAGGTAGGTAGGGAGGGTGGGAGGTAAGGAGTTAGGGGGCTAGGAAGGTAGGTAGGTACGTTAATATATAGGTTAATAGATAGACATAGAGATAGAGAGATTGGCATATATATAGATGGGTACAGAAAGTGAGAGAGGGAGGTAGAGATTAAGAGGAAGAGTGATTTGAGAAAGTAAGAGGGAAAGAGGAGGGATACCAAAGTGAGAAAGAGTGAGAATGGAAAAATGAGAGATAGACCGAGAGTGTAAATATAACTGTAGTTTGTATACAGATATTTGATGTTCTATTAATAGCCATCCTACCCTTCAAAAATATCGATAATCAAATATCTAAACTTGGTACACATAAAAGCAATATCCCCGTGATCTCAAGTAAAAAAGGAAAACTCAGCAAACTTTTCACAAAAAAAGTATAGCCAGCAATCTCTACTTAATTAGTATAACCCAACATTCTCTCTCCACAAAAAGTATAACCGAGGAATTTCTCCACAAAAAGTATAACCGAGGAATTTCTCCACAAAAAGTATAACCGAGGAATTTCTCCACAAAAAGTATAACCGAAGAATTTCTACACAAAAAGTATAACCCAGCAATCTCTCTCTTCCAGCCTGTCCCTGAACCCATACAAAAGACACACTACCGCGAACGTAATGACAATGGGAGCGGTACTTTTTCTTAATTCTTATGCCGTTTCCCAGACCAACCTGCAACGTATATGCGCGGTGCCAACCATAGGTCAAGCCAGGAGGTCAGAGGTCATAGTGTTTGTTTATTTAGAGTCATTTTACGTGGTGATGATAATGGGTGAAATATTTTAACGGTTGGTGAATTATGTAATATGATTTGAATTGATTGTTTTACCTCGGTTACTAGCCTAATAATAATTATGAATACTATAAACATATTCAGAAAACTAGCACCATGAAAAATGCAAAATGCAAAATACGCTAATACTAACCGGAAACACTTCGCTTTAGGGTCCTCCTTATCAACCTCATAGGGATGGTGGCCATGAGTATCCTGCAGGACTTCAGCGGCATCTGCGCCTTCGCCACCTATCACGGCTGCGACCCTTTGGCGAGAGGGATCATCACTTCCAAAGACCAGATCCTTCCTTACTTCGTCATGGATCAAATGAGCTTTATATTGGGGATGCCTGGACTCTTCGTCGCCATGTTATATAGCGGATCCCTTAGGTAAGGGGGTAGGATGGAGGTATTTGATGACAGAGATGAAGAAATCAGAAGGGAATAAAGAGATACGTAGATATGGAGAAAGATAATGAACTGACTGATTATGGTTGCTATTACACACACACACACGCGCGCACACACACACACACACACACACACACACAATTCGTTTCGTTTACCATTCCTTTTGTCTCTTTCAGTTCGCTCTCTTCGATCATCAACAGCTGGGTCGCCGTTGTGTGGACTGATTTACTGGAACCTCTTCCTTGGTTTCGAAATCTGACGAGATCGGGCGCTGCTTTTGTTAATAAGATTCTTTGTAATTTCGTTGTTGTGTTGGTTTGCTTTGGTTATTATTTTTGTTTTGTTGGATAGGTGTGTTTCTGCTTTTCTTTGTTTCTTTCTATTTGTCTGTCTGTCTGTTCGTATGTCTGTCTGTCCCACTTCTCCTGTAATCTCTAAATAGTAACGTCTGAAAAATAATGATGTGATAATGATGACAATAGATAGATAATGCTAATGATGATAATAATGACAATGAGGGTATGGATACTGATGATAGTGATGAAAATATTAA
>NC_061846.1:10109636-10114636 GCF_019202785.1 Penaeus chinensis
TTTCATCATTAAAATCGCCCTAAATGAGTCACTTTCATCAACATCATCAACAAGCACAAACATGTAAACATAAACACAAACACACGCATGCACGCACGCACACACACAAATAAAAACAAACAAGCAAAATCACAGTCAATGGCTAGATTGACAGTCATACCGACAGACAGATGGTGGTGGTTTGGTTTGCGAAGTTCTAGCTTCGCCCGGGCCTTCTAGATATGGCCCGGCCTGTGTCAGCTTTTTACGGCTATCTCATTGAGTTGTCTGACACTCGGTGCTTACCGTGGCGGCGGGATTGCCATCAAGCGCTCCTGCCGCCATGGTGTAAGCATTTCGCATAGCCTCTTTACCAGCATGGCGGCTGTTGTGGGCGGTCCATGTCTCAGGAATTGTGTATGGTCACAATTTTCTAGGTAGTGGACTAGTGTGGCGTTCGGCTCGCCGCAGTGCTTGCAGCACCATTCATCGCGTTCGATTGTTGGGATAATCTGCCATGCACAGTGGTAACCTGGGCGCATTCTGTGAAGAATGACTTCGGTACCTCTGTTGCTTACTTCAGAGAGTGCCAGTGGTTCATAGCTTGTGGCGTCTGAGTACCACCTGGCCGAGGGGGAGGTTCTCGTTTCCTCTCTGTGGAGCTGCCGTAGGAAGGTACGACCGACCAAGGCACACTTCTCCATAAGTAATTTTCGGCTCGGTTTTATCGTCATGGGATTTGGGGGCATACCCCTGCCAGCGACGGCTAGTCTGTCAGCAAGCTCGTTCCCTCTGATGCCGATGTGGCTTGGGACCCAGTTGATGATAATTCTTCTACCCTGAGCAAGAATTCTCTGTGCCATTGTGAGAATCGTGGTCAGTAGGTAGATGTTGTCTGTGGGTGAGCTCTGCTGAAGACAGTCAATGGCTGCCCTGGAGTCTGTGTGTATGACCACGTGTCCTTCCCTTAGGGACGCGTGGCCTAGGGCTCCCATGATTGCAACTGTCTCTGCCTGTAGCGAGGAGGCGTTGTCTGTTACCCTCATGGATCGCGTGGCATCCCTAGCTGCAAAGTCGGCGCCTGCAGTGTGGCTCAAGGGATCGACCGATCCATCCGTGTAGTATGTTCTACTACCCGGAGGAGTGATGGCTGCAATGACCCTGTGGGCTTCTGCCTTTAGGCTAGGCATGGGGTATAGGCTCTTTTTCATTGACAGGCTCATTATGTTGAACTCTATCAGGCTCAGTGCCCACGGCGGGGCTTCGGCAAAGTCGGGGTGGGGGGAGTCCATGCCCTTAGCAAGAAGCTGTTCTTTGAGCTGATGGCGTATCAACACCCTGGCTGTATGAGACAGCCAGTTGTTTGCAACGAGCTCGTTGTCTTGTTCGAGGCATCTGACTAATTTTTGTCTTAGGCTTGTGTTCCTGGGAGCCTGGATGACCTTTGACAGGAATTGTGTTGCCGTTAGATCGATTCGTGAGTCCAGGGGGAGAAGGTTTGCCTCCATCAGGAGGTTGAGGACCTTCGTCCACCTCGGGGCACCCAGAATGATCCTGGCAGCTTCATTTTGGACTGTTTCTAATTTGTCTGTGTGCTTTTTCTTTGCAGCAATTAGAGCGACTGAGGCATAGTCCACAATGGGCCGGACAGCATGTACATAGAATGATCTTAGTACTTTGTGTCTGGGCTTTATGCGTCTCCCAGTCATTGCTCTCATGACGGACAGTCTTGCTTTGGTTCGGTCAACCAGGTACTGGACCTCCTTATGGAAGGAGAGGGTCCGGTCTATCCTTACCCCAAGGTATAGGTAGTCCTTGACCCATTCTAATTCCACTCCCTGGATGACAGACAGACATGACCTTTCCCTGGTTTCAGCTGGGGCTTGATGTACCTCTACGGGCTGTCATACACTCTCTTCATGGCGCTGGGAATGGTCGTCTTCGTCGCCGCGGCTTCCTTGGTTACGCTAATTACAGGTGAGACAGCCTTCCGCCGGGCTCTGGCCCTCAGTTATTCGTGTTACGTTCGTTGGAAAGAAGGAATAGTCCTCTGCGTCTGTTTCTGTATCTCTCTCTCTCTCTCTTTCTCTTTCTCTCTCTCTCTCTCTCACTCTCTCTCTCTTTCTCTCCCTCCCCCCCTCTCTCTCTCTCTCTCTCTCTCTCTCTCTCTCTCTCTCTCTCTCTCTCTCTCTCTCTCTCACTCTCTCTCTCTCTCTCTCTCACTCTCTCTCTCTCTCTCACTCTCTCTCTCTCTCTCTCTCTCTCTCTCTCTCTCTCTCTCTCTCTCTCTCTCTCTCTCTCTCTCTCTCTCTCTCTCTCTCTCTCTCTCTCTCTCTCTCTCTCTCTCTCTCTCTCTCTCTCTCTCTCTCTCTCTCTCTCTCTCTCTCTCTCTCTCTCTCTCTCTCTCTCTCTCTCTCTCTCTCTCTCTCTCTCTCTCTCTCTCTCTCTCTCTCTCTCTCTCTCTCTCTCTCTCTCTCTCTCTCTCTCTCTCTCTCTCTCTCTCTCTCTCTCTCTCTCTCTCTCACTCTCTCTCTCTTTCTCTCCCTCCCTCTCTCTCTCTCTCTCTCTCTCTCTCTCTCTCTCTCTCTCTCTCACTCTCTCTCTCTCTCTCTCTCTCTCTCTCTCTCTCTCTCTCTCTCTCTCACTCTCTCTCTCTCTCTCTCTCTCTCTCTCGCTCTCTCTCTCTCTCTCTCTCTCTCTCTCTCTCTCTCTCTCTCTCTCTCTCTCTCTCTCTCTCTCTCTCTCTGAATACCAATGTCTAGTTTTTGAAGTCTGGTTTCTAAGAGTTTTGTTTACGTTTATGCCAATTGTGGAGCCTGTGTTTTGTATGGTATAATGCTACTAATGCCAGAAAGTTTTAATGACAGTATTAATGATGATAACAGTGATACTTTGATAGAGAATATCTAAAGCCCAAAAGATTTGATTCCATTTCAAAGTACCTGGTGTCCTAATGTCATGTAAAGCGACCCTTTCTCTGACTCCGTCTCTGTGTGTCTGTCTGTCTGTCTGTCTTTCTCTCTCTCTCTCCCTCTCTCCTAATTATACGTCATATTATATTATTTGTCTATATATATATATATATATATATATATATATATATTACAGGAAGTTGTTTAATTAAATGTTCATTACATCTATCTCTTACCAACTATAGACTTACAATAAAACGTATAAGGAATAACGAAACACAGCCAACTTGTTTACATTTACTAGCATTACCATAATTTCTTATAATAAAATGGAGATAATCTCGCCTCTTTTAAGAAGGCTAAGAGGACGGACACATGGGGGAGATTACATAGAGAAATGAAAAAGAAAAAGAGACGAAAATGGAATTACATGAAGAAAAAAAAAACGACAATGAAATCATAGAAAAAAAAGAAGGAAATTATAAAGTGAGAATTTCCAGAAAGACTCGGCTGTTTGTGATCTTCAGAAATCTCTCTAGAATTTGAAAAATGACGAAGATGTACATTTTTATATTTTTCCGTTCGTATTATCAAAATTCAATATAAGGTCCCGGATTTGAGTAAGCTGTGGTTAGTTCCAATAAAAAAAAAAAAAACTCCCTGATACCTATAAAATTAATAATTCGAATACATTTTAGTGCTTTAGTTGAAAAAAAAAAAAAACTCTTTGGGACTCTACTGAAGTCCTGCCATACGAACAAGTTAAACCAAAGAGACTTCCCTGTGTAGAATAGGCATGCAAATATTATTAATATCTTGTGTTGTGAAATTATGTACTCTCAGCCATACCTTTTTTACGAATACTGAAGCTCAATGAAGCTTCAGTATTCGAACTACTAACATAAGAAACTCATTGTTTCAGTCAGCAGTTCGAACACAAAGCTCGACTCTGAACACTAAATTCGCCTTTTGTTTTGATTTTGTTTTGAGAATATGAGTATCATAGCTTTTACGTTAGCCCTCTTTATGAAGAGAATATACAGGGACTTATGTATATATTTTTTTTCCAGTGAAAATGAAACATATAGCGAAATTTATAGATGAAACTTCGTTGTACTTGAAAGCAATGACGTCATCACAATGGCGCGCCGAAAAGAGTAAAATCAAATTTTACTCTTTTGTTAAAATAAAATTATGTGCATAATGTCTATGGTAGTCAAGAGCATGTTATTATGATTACTGTGAAATGGATATGAAAATCGCGAGAACAAATTTGGATGAAAAAAAAAAAAAAAAAAAAAAACAGACTCGACATCCCAAATTAACCACGAAAGAAAAAAAAAAAAAAAAAAAAAAACTTCAAACTTAAGGATCGGATTTGTGTATAGGATACAGCTGTTGTCCGTTGGCAGAATCCTCCATAGAGAAGGTTTTCACAGGGAGGTAATAGGAGTCCTTCGTGGTCCTGGGAGGAAGGAACCGCCGGATGATAGGACTCACCAGCTCCGGTCTGATTCGGCTCAAGTCCTCTCCACCTGCGAGGGTATCACGGGTCACTATCACTATTGTACTTGTAATAATAATGATAGTGGCAATTATCACTATCAATACCATTAGAATTAGTAATAGTATTTTTGTTGTTATTATTTTTATAATTACTTTATTAGTAGTAGTAGTAGTAGTACAGTAACCATAATGATTAAGGGTGATGATTTTGTATATAAAGTAAACAATCGACAGACTTTATCAAAAGGGTCCCTCACCTGTAGCGATGGTGACGATAAGGGCTACGATGATACAGGTAAGGCTTCCGATGACTGGGTAAAGAGTGTAGGAAATCTTATATAAAGCAAGGAGTGGCCAGCTGCAAAAAGAAAAAGGGGGAAACATGTAATAATGACAGTAATTCTGGTATTCAAATGTGGACTTTTAGTGAGTGTTCATTGCACTGTTGGTATTTAGAGGGATGACAGATAAACGTATTCATATTCTCTTCCTCTCTCTCTCTCTCTCTCTCTCTCTCTCTCTCTCTCTCTCTCACTCTCTCTCTCTCTCTCTCTCTCTCACTCTCTCTCTCACTCTCTCTCTCTCTCTCTCTCTCTCTCTCTC
>NC_061846.1:10152136-10153691 GCF_019202785.1 Penaeus chinensis
GGAGCTAATTAAGCGAAATCATTTGATCCATCAATCAGCTGAGCTTCAAGGAAGTGTCGGCGCCACTCTCTTTATCTTATCGTCTTTAAATAATTTTGTGACTGTTTTTAGAGATGCGGTCGATTTTTAGGGCGAGCTGGAGAGGGGCGAGAGGGAGGGGGGGAGACGGTTAGAGTCAAATTCAAACAAAATCGACAAAAAATACAAAGTATAAACAATACATGGTATGGCTGCGGCCTCCAGGAGGGAACCTCTCTTAGGAAGGCCTCTGGAGTATTGATCTTTGACATTAATACGTATTACATAATAGTAAAGTAGATGTAGAAATAAATATAAACAAAAGAGAAATACAAATGTTTATAATGCAGTGTAGGTGGAACACCAAGGACACAGGAGTATCCAGTAGATATAAATGAAACAATCCAATATAAAGCAAAATATCACAAAACACACTGGAAAAAATAAGTAATGTTTCAATGAGCGCTTAGAAGTGGTCAGAAGAGCATATACATTCCGGGAGAGCCTTCCAGAGAGCAGGGCCATGATATAATAAACATGATTTGGACTGTTCAGATTGCATGGATGGAACGGCAAGCTTACTGTTGTCTCTTAAGGTCATTCTTTTAGGAGTTTGTGCTTTTAAAAACAAAAAGTGCAGAGAAGTAAGCGTTTGTTTCTTAGACCTTTAAGAACTCGAGAATTAGGAGACCTTCATGAGTGTGTCCACTTCTTCTAAGACCCGCGAGACTACGCATATTTCTGTTTTGGGTTACATGCAATGATTTAAGCGTGGTAGAGCAAGCGGATATCCAGATAACTCGCCCATATGTGAAGTATGGATAAACTAATGCATAGTATACTCGTTACAGGGCTTTTTAGGGTTGTGTCTTTCATAACCAGTGAATAAGTCTACACAACTAATTAAGTTTAGAACACACGCTGTTTATGAGTTTTCCATTTTAACTGAAAATCAGTATGAATGCCTGGGGACTTGGTAGGCATGACACATTTAATTGGAACACATGCGATGGCACCATAAGGGAGAACAAGATGCCTTTCTTTCTGTGGAAAATTATATAATGTGTCGTTTCAACATGCAGAGATACGAGGCAAACTAGGTATGTCTATTCCTCTTAATTTCATAATGGTATAACTTTGTTAAAAGAATACGGTGGTTAACTGTATCCAATGGATTAGAAATGTCTAAGAATGTAGCAAGAACAAATTTACGACCGTCAACAGATTTAAAAACTTAATTTGTGAAGTCTGAGACTGCCATATAGAGAGCTGTTTGTTATAGCATTTTCATGAAGAAAATCAGTTAATCTAATGCACATTATTTTTTTCATAGCCTTCGCTGAGTGTTGTTTGGATAGAAATAGAACGAAAGTTATCGAGACAGATGCGACCAGATTTGTACAATGGGCAAACCTTTAGCATTATTTTGCTTAATAGGGTACTCTTGTACTAGGAATGCTTGGAAGTATTTCCTTGATTAAGTTGACAGGAATGTAATCATTGCCAGAAGGGAAAGCTTTTTAAATGTCCAAAAACA
>NC_061846.1:10153791-10156291 GCF_019202785.1 Penaeus chinensis
TTTTTTTACGTGTTGCCTTTTATTCGCACTTTTAATAAATATCAAAAGGTTTTATGAAGTTTTCCGTACCCACCTGATGAAAGACATAAGTCATAACGGACACGTTAAGGTGAAATGAATCCAAAGATACACTAATTCATAAACCATATGCGTTAGGGAAGAGATCCCCCGCACACGCCTCTCCGGCTAAATACACGCATACCAGTCTTTTGCATTCTCGCACCAAACACATACTCATACACACATACATCCACTTACACACTATCTCTCCGTTCTTTCCCCCCTTTTTCCCCCTTTTTCCCCCTTTTTCCCCCTTTTTCCCCCTTTTTCCCCCTTTTTCCCCCTTTTTCCCCCTTTTCCCTCGCCCTATTTCAACTCCTACACTATTCATCCGCCCGATCCACCCAAGGGCTTCTAATCCATCCACATCAATCCACGCGTCTTCCATCTCATTTACCACAACCCACTTGGTATCCACATAGTTCCTCAATTTTACCATAACCCACTCCAACGCACTTCGTACCTACAGATACCTTATTCTTACCCATTCCAATCTACCCTAACCCCCTCCTACACACACACAGAGCCAAAGCATTGCTTATCTAGGAGGCACAAGGAACAGCATAGGTGCCCACCCTCGAGATAGAGGGAGGACTGGTGTGGATCAGGTTGCGACGGTGAATGTTCACCTGGCGAAAGATCAGCCTGCAATTGAGAGGGTGAAGAGGGCGACGGAATGTGTAGATCTCAGTGTAGGGCAGGCTGAGGACGGGCAGATGGGGAGTCTCTTTAGGAGAGGAGTCGTGGTAGAAGGTACGCTGTGCCCTGGATAACGCGACGTCGAGAACATGACGAGGGTAGCCTTCAGCTCCGAGCCAGTTTAAATCCGGCGAACATCCGTTCCCTGATAGTGCTTGGGCCTTCCTGGTGGAGGCCATTAGGACCCTGCAGCATCGACTCTACGAACTCCGGAATGAACTCGTGGGCGAACACCTTCCCCATGAGCTGGTCCTCCAATTACAGCAGGAAGACCATGCTCAGCGAGTCAAGCACAAGGCGAAGCTACACCGTATATGCAGCAAGAGTAGATGGACTAAAGCTGGACGAAGTGACTTGCTCAGAAACATGTCTTCAAAACACCTGACTCCCTTGGAAAGAGAAGCCCTCTCCCTTGGCCTAAAATTCAGCACCGGGCAGGAAAGCAAGGACCTACTACACTACGTCATCGCGAACCACCGCTGGGCCGATAGTGAAGTCGACAAAGGGTTCGTTCAAGGGATTGCTGCATGACTGATGCGTCGTCACGCCCCCCGGCGATCCCACGCAGATACATCACCGCGTTGAAGGGCCTTCGCGACGACGAGACCAATGTCACCACCCAGGCTGATAAGGGTGGAGGTATCGTTGTTATGGATAAAAGTGAATATATACTCAAAATTAACAATTTACTTTCCGATGCTTCTGTTTACAGGAAAGTAACGAAAGATGAGGGGGAGATGGAAGCTGCCAGATTCAAGGAGGCGAGGGATTTACTCCTGCGTTCAGCTAAAGGTAAAGGTCTACTTCACCTGCTGAAGGAGGAGGCTCCCCGCAACCCGTCCATGAGAGGTCTCCCGAAGTTACACAAGGCAGGCATACCGATGAGACCGATCACCTCTGGGATTGGCAGCGCTCCCCATCGTTTGGCTAAGTATTTGGCTAAACCCCTCTCCGGCGCTATGGGAGTCATCAGTGATTCCCACATGAAGAACTCTGGGGACCTCATCAGACGTCTTCAGAGTTCCGGTTATAAAAATAAAGAGCTTGCCAGTTTTGATGTAAAATCCCTCTTCACCAATGTACCCAGATAAGTGGTCTTGCCATGGGCTCCCCCCTGAGTGCAGTCATGGCCTGCCTGTTCATGGAGACGCTGCAGAGGGATAATTATAAGGATATAATCGGCAGGCATTCAACTTGGCTTCGATACGTAGATGATGTCCTCGTTATTGTCCCCAGAAGGTCGTGCTTACAACATATACTGACGCGACTTAACTCCGTCCACGAGAAAATCCAGTTCACCGTGGAAGAGGAAAAGGATCAGAAATTACCTTTCTTGGACACTGATCCATCGGGGTGACAACGGCCTACGTTTCTCTGTATACAGGAAGCCTACAAACAAAAATGATTATATCCATTACTACTCCGCCCACAGCAACAAAACAAAATCTGGCGTTGTAATCGGCTTCTTCCTCAGAGCACTGAGGATCTGCAGCCCCGAGTTTCTTGAGGATGAGGTTGCCTTTGTAATTAATTCCTTTATGAATCATAAATACCCCAGAGGCTTCCTTCTAAACCTCAGAAAGAAGGCGGAGAATATTCTCACAAAACCAAACCCTGCACCTTCTAATGATTTTCTCGTATTTCCGTCGTGTAACATTTCCCAGCAGATACTTTGGCAATAATGTGAAAATCGCCAGCACATCCGGGAAAAAGATACATGACATGATACGGGACAAGAAGC
>NC_061846.1:10161291-10163791 GCF_019202785.1 Penaeus chinensis
GTATGTGTTGTGTTGTATGGTATGTGTTGTTGTTTTAAGGGTTGTTTGTATGTTTTATGTTTGTATGTGGGATGTGTTGTATTTTTGTATGGTGTTGTGTTGATGTGTATGTGTTTTATGTGTATTGGGTATTTTGTATGGGGTATGGTTTGTTTTGTGTTGTTGGGGTATGTGGGTTTTTGTGTTTGGGTGTTGTTGTGTATGTGTGTAGTGTATGTGTTGTTTTGGTATGTGTTGTAGTGTATGTGTTGTATGTGTTGTGTTGTATGGTTGGTTTGTCCCGTGTATGTGTTTTAGTGTATTTGTATGTGTGTATGTGTCTGTGTTTAAAGTGTATGTTTGGGGTATGTTGGTGTATGTTTATGTTTAAGTGTTATGTATGGAGTATGTCTGTATTTTGATATGTATGTCTAGTAGTAGTATATGTATTTATGTATACTGATTGTATGAAAGTTTTATATGTTATTCTGTATGTATTACTTGCGTAGCCTGTCTTTAGATGTTTGTATGTCGGTAGTATCTTTATGTATATGAATGAATGTTGTCTGAAAGTTTAAGTCGGGTATGTTCTGTAAGTCAATGTTGTTGTTTTGTCTGTAGGTCTTTTTTATGAATGTTTGTCTGGTATTGTATTTTGCCTGTATGTTCTTTCATTTTATTGCGTTATTTCTGTGTTGTTATGTTGTTGTAGTCAGTCTCTGTTGTCTTTTACTGTCTGTTGTCGTCAAGCTGTTTTCTGATGGTGTCTGTTTATTGTCTTGTCTGGTAACAGAATGCTTTATTTTCTTACTTTTAAGGGTCTTTTCACTGTTCAAAAAAATTAAAAATTCTGAATTTCTCTTTCATTTATATATTTAACTTACTGTAATTTCTTCTGACAGTATTAACTTTTTTCTCTTTCTGTTTTACTGAATTCTTTTTCTGAATAGAGAAATTCTTAACATTTTTTTTTTTTGAACTGTCGTTGTCTTTTTCAAAATTATTCACGACTGTCTTTACTGCTTACTCATCTATTTAAATTTTTTATATTCATTACTTTATTTTATTTTTATTCTTTCTTATCTTGCTGCATTTTTATATTATACATTTTAAAAAAGCTATTATTCTTTCTGAAATTCTTTATCTTATTTCATTATACATACATAAAAAACAATACAACTATATTATCATACATTATACAATACATATAAAACCCATACATAAACATACATATACATACATATACATTCATACAAATTCCTTACATTACTACATACAATACATACATATACATATTACACTACATAATATTACATTTACAAATACAATACTACATATACATACATACAACATAAACATTTTTACATACTAACATACGACACATACATACACATACATACTATATTACTTAAACATCTTACACTCAACAAACACATTCATTCATATACATACATTACACATCATACATATAATACTTACACATAATACAAATAAATAATCCCCTTTCTAATTAAACTACAATCACATTTCATAATAAACACTAAAATACACATCATATACATACATAACATTATTAAATACTTATAAATACAACATAATACATACTTACTCATTACATACAATCCATACATTTCTCTTTAATATAATAATTTACATAATAACACTTACAATTTTCTTTACATTTACATATTCTTACATAACTTACAAAAAAACATACATTTTACATACATTCAAAATATATATTAAATATTACAACATAATATATTTCTTAACTTTAAATTTTATTACTTAATTAAAATTCAAATTTATTACCTTTAAGTTAAACCCCATATACAATATATATTATTATATTAATTATAAAAATTATATATAAAAATATATATTTAATAATATTTTAAATTATATATTATAAAATATTATTAAATTATTTATAATATTATTTCATTTTTTATAAAGTATTTTGATGTATTATAAAAAATTTTATTTTTATATTTTTTATGTATATATATGTATTATATGTATGTATATATATGTATATATGGTATGATATATATTTATATATGTATGTATATATATGTATATATGTATGTATATATATGTATATATGTATGTATATATATGTATTATATGTATGTATATATATGTATATTATATGTATGTATATATATGTTATATGTATGTATTATTTGTATGTATATATATGTATTATGTATGTATATATTGTATTTATGTATGTATATTATGTATATATATGTATGTATATTTATGTATTATATGTTATGTATATTATGTATATATGTATGTATATATGTATGTATATATATGTAATATGTATGTATATATATGTATATATGTATGTATATATATGTATATATGTTTGTATATATATGTATATATGTATGTATATATATGTTATATGTATGTATATATATGTTTATATTGTATATATATGTATATATGTATTATATGTATATATGTATTGTTATATATTGTATTATGTATGTATATATATGTATATATG
>NC_061846.1:10183791-10188791 GCF_019202785.1 Penaeus chinensis
CCCTAAGGTCAGCTTTTGATCCTCTGAGTTCAGAAGACTTTGAAACCTTTTTCACAGTCAGCTGTGTAATGGCTCGTGATACAGAACCGGTGCATAACTTCTCCCAAGGCTTGGCCACAGAGCAAAGAGTAGCATGGTCAAAATGCGTGAGAGAAGGCCTCCGACCTCCAAGGTCTGAATAGTCATCCCAGGACACAACACTGGCTGCATCCCCTCCATCATAGGAATCAGAGTGACACAATCTAGGGTTTTCCACTCGGGAATCCTCACAGTCATGGCAGGACACACCACTGTCAACATCAGAATCACGGGTGACAATCCCTTCTTCAGGCAAAGGTCGTGTTGTTTCTGCCAAAGGCCTGACTATTTCATGTAGGTGTTGGGTTGCCTCATGGAGGTAGCGAGGATCATCAATAACAAGTGATGCCCTTCTTGTTGCACGGATGGGGTGGGGGTGGTGTAGTGAGCGCAATGTGTCTTCCATATCTACGCTCAGCCGATGACCCTTGCGTCCCTGCTTCCTCCCAAGGGTAGCTGAGGCACCAATCTGTATCTGCTTCCGGATCTGCTTCTGGTTCTGCTGTATCTGTTGTTGCTGTTGCTGTTCCTCTGGGATGGTACAATGGCACAGCGGAGGCACAACCAGTGAGCTATATCCTTCTGTGAAAGTGGGACTGCTGCTTGAGTCACTAGAGTAAGCTGAGTCAGCATGGTCAGCTTCAGCCAAGGGGTACAAGTGATCGTTTGAGGTGTAGTTATCTTCATATCCATTGTGGAAGTCTGTTGGTTCTTCAGTGTCTTCTACGGTGTATGGTTCAGTCAGAATAGATGAATGAACTGGAGTCAAAGGTGCAGTCATCCATGCATGGTTAAGACAATCATCAACTGTAAGTCTGTCACTGTAAGAAAAGACAATCTTTATTAGTATCAGCTACGTTCAATATAACCTGAAATTAATTAGTACAAAACATATTACTGTGAAAAACATTTTGTTTCTCAGAATGAATCAAACTTATAAGGATATTAGGAAAATATAACTAAAGACACCTAATTCTTGCCAGTTATGTCCTGATCTCCAAACATGACTAAAAATGGCACCAGCACTTCAAGTCAAAAAACTAAAACCATGAGTTGACACACATAACACTGACCATTAAATTCTAATATTCACATTAAGGCAGTTAATAAAATAAATTTCCTTCTTTCACTTAACCATTAACTTGGGATTTTCCCAAATTTTGTAAGATATGCATCATTCTGTCAAATAATCAAATACTGTAGTGTAATTAAAAGCTTTGCCTGAAACAGTTTCTGAAACACAAGCTTGAAGAGTCTAATAACATAAGTAACTTCTAAATCTAATTTTCTTTTAGCTCAACATGCAATACATCCAAATCATAAGCAACATCATAGCTTGTAATAAATCAGTAACTAATAAACTGTAACAAAATATATATACTAATATATATACTAATACATATGCTAAATATTACTAAGATTCTATTTCAAAGAACAATGTTGTACAGAAATTTACTCAAATGTTTAGTAAGACATTTATTAACTATCGGTATGTTATTAATATTATAAGTGGAATTATCTGATTTTCTTCTTTCTAGGTATGCAAATGATAAATCAAAATTCAGTGGAGAAGTGGATAATAATATAACAAACATTAACAATATGAATAAATCAAATATAACTATCTATTAAACATGTACTATCAATATCTAATAATCATGCGGTGATAATTTATTCTAACGTTTTTTAGCCTATATGAACATTAACTCACAAAGTTCAGCATACAGGAACAAAGATGATGTATACATATTTTCCTTGTTAAGAGTTTTAATCTAAGCAAATCAATCAACCTGAATTAATTATAAACAAAAGCTATTCTTCATATTTGTTTTCATTCTAGTATTACACAGGTCTAATTCCAGTTTTCTACTCAAATTCCTCGAAAATCCATAAAGAAAAGGCATAAAAGCTTAAAATCGCTTATTTCATCATGGCCTCCATTGTTCTTATTGTATAGGAAGAGATCATAGCAAGAGAAAGAGATATATCAAAGTTTTAATAAAAACAAGTAATTAATAATGATAATGAAAATATACAAAAATATTATCATAAATGAGAACAGAAAATTGAAAAGAAAAAGATAATAATAATTAATTAATCAAATAAACAAAAAAATAAATGAAGAACAGGTGAAAGAAGGAAATGTGAGCTGAACGGCAAAAGAATAAAACCCACCTCGGTTTTTTGACAAGAAGACCACAGATGAAGTCTTTGGCTTGTTCGGAGACGTCAGCAAACAGGTCCTCCGGGAAGTCGAACTCTGCCTGGGTGATGTTGACAAAGGTCTCCTGGTCGGTGTCTCCTCCGAAGGGCGTGCAGCCACTCAGAAAAACATAAGTTAGCACTCCAATTGCCCTGGAAGAAGGAGGTGAGAGTGAGTAGGGGGTACTACCATATGTCATCAAGTATTTTCTGTCATGCTACTTTTTTGGCGGGTTTTCTTTCTCTTCCATATCTATTATTTGTGTGTGTGTGTTTTCTGTCATTTTCCTTGGTCTTTTTAAAATCTAGCACTCTTAAGTTTTTTTCTTCTTTTTTTCTTGATTTCAGGGTTATTTTCCTTCCATCCATAAAAAAAAAGTCAACATTTTCTTCTTTAGACTCTTTTTACCACACTAGACATGTATAGAGTCACTAGACATATGAATGAACGAGTCCTGCTCCTCCCTTATGGGACTTTATTGTACCCTAATACCCTAGCTGCTTCTAAACAACCCATTTCTAAATGGCTAAATACATTAATACAGAAATCTAACACTTCATAAAGTTTATTAAGAGCTAACAACGAATAATAAAACAACTGCTAATTATTCAAATTCATCCAGATTGAAATACAATACAAATTATTCCTTTATTTGAACAATCATAATCATCCAAAACAGTATGCAAAAGGAATTATATTCATTTTTCAGTAAGAAAAAAATATGGCTACAACAGAATTTTTGTTATTAATCATTAACTATAACCAAAACTAACTGGCATTAGAAACTCTTCACTTACCACATGTCTGTTGAAAGACTAATGGGTTCAAAGTTGATCACTTCTGGAGCTGAAATGACAAGAAAAATTGTATATAAGGAACATATAGCAAAATTGAAAGAGTGACATGCAGATTTTTGCTTACAAATAAAAGGAAGATATGTATCATGACTACCTCTTTCGTGCAAAGTACACTGTACACATTTTATACATTAACGATAAAGGAAAAAGTATAAAGGAAAAATTATAAATCTACAAAATGAAATTAGATCTACCAAATCATCCTCTTTGCTACTATTCCTCTGCCTCTCTCTCTCTTTTGGTCTCTTTCCCTTCTTCAAGCAGAGAAAGAACTTACTCTCCCATCTTCTTCCTTTGTAAATTCTCACTCCCTCTCCCTTTCTCTTCTCATCTTTCTCTCACTCCCTTTCCCCCTCCCCCCTTCATTTTCCTGCTTTCCTATTATCCTCTAGTCACCCCTCTCCCATTTCCCTATTCCTCCTTCACCCCCCCCCTCTCCTTCCCCCTCCCTTTCCCTCTCTGTCTCTCTCGCCTTTCCTCTCTCCCGCTGCCTTTCCTTCATTTTCAATTATCCCTCTCTTCTTTTCCTCCTGTCCCTCCCCTCTCCAACTTCCCATCACCCATCCCCTCCCTCACCTTCCATTCCCTTCCCCTTCTCCCTCTCCCTCTCCCTTCTCCCTCTCCCTTCTCTTTCTCCCTTCTCCCTTCTCCCTCTTCCTCTCCCTTCTCCTTATCCCTCTCCCTTTTCCCTTCTCCCTTCTCCCTTATCCTTCTCCTTCTCCTTCTCCCTCTCCCTTCTCCCTTCTCCTTCTCCCTCTCCCTCTCCCTCTCCCTCTCCTTCTCCCTTCTCCCTTCTCCTTCTCCCTCTCCCTCTCCCTCTCCTTCTCCCTCTCCCAACTCCCTCGCCCTTCTCCCTCTCCCTTATCCCTCTCCCTCACCCCCTATCCCCGACCTTCCTTTCCCTCCTCCCTCTCCCCCCCACCCCCCACCCTACACACAGCCAGCCCCAGCACCTACCAACATAATCAGGAGTGCCCATGATCTGTGTGATTTCCGCCCCGTGGAAGATGACACGTGACAGCCCGAAGTCGACCAGCTTGACACCTGCGTCGGGTGTGTCTCCCATCATCACTAGGTTTTGGGGCTGCAACGGAAAGAGTGGTGGTGAAATCGGTGGCGAAATAGGGGTAAGAAAGGTGGGGTGGCGAATAAATTATATGCCCAGTGGGTGGTGAAATAGGGGAGGAAAGGTGAGGTGTAAAGGCGGTAGGAATTGTGGGTGGTGAAATGGGGAAACGAAAGGAGTAAAGGAGGCAGGAATGACAGATTGTGTAATGAGTGAGGATGGGGGATCAGGGATGGGAAAGAAGGCTGTGGAGTGTTACACGGGCGCGTGTGCGTGTGCGTGTGCGTGTGCGTGCGTGTGTGTGCGTGTGTGTGTGTGTGTGTGTGTGTGTGTGTGTGTGTGTGTGTGTGTGTGTGTGTGTGTGTGTGTGTGTGTGTGTGTGCGTGTGCGTGTGCGTGTGCGTGCATACGTGCGTGCTTTGTGTGTGTGTGTGTGTGGGTGTGGGTGGGTGTGTGTATGTGGGTGTGGGTGTGTGTATGTGGGTGTGGGGGTGTGTGCGTGTGTGGGTGTGGGTGTGGGTGTGTGGGTGTGGGGTGGGTGTGGGGTGTGTGTGTGGGTGAGGGGGTGGGGTCTGGGTGTGGGGGTGTGGGGGTGGGTGTGTGTGTGGGTGTGTGGGTGTGGGGTGTGTGGGGTGTGTGGGGGTGTGGGGGTGGGGGTGTGAGGTCTGGGTGTGGGGGTGTGGGGTCTGGGTGTGGGGGTGTGGGTGTGGGTGTGGGGGAGTGTGTGGATGTGTGTGGGTGTGTAAGCGTGCGTGTGTGTGTATGTGCATGAATATACGTGTGCGCGTGCACGTGTG
>NC_061846.1:10193791-10201291 GCF_019202785.1 Penaeus chinensis
CACTCTATCTCCCC
This sequence comes from Penaeus chinensis, assembly GCF_019202785.1. Classification (NCBI taxonomy): domain Eukaryota; kingdom Metazoa; phylum Arthropoda; class Malacostraca; order Decapoda; family Penaeidae; genus Penaeus; species Penaeus chinensis. Next base: position 10,193,806 of record NC_061846.1, read on the forward strand.
CCCCTTTCCCCTTCCCTTCCTCATTGTCCCTCTTCTCCCCTCCCCTCAGTCCTCCCTCCCTTCCCAAACCTCTTTACGTAACACCCTCCAACCAGGCATGACTCATGGCCATAGACCCAATACTTATGGTTCCTCACAGCCGAGACGGGGACACCAGAGGGCAGTCACCGCAGAAAAGAGGCCGCTAGACATCTTAGGTGCAGCCCGCTGAGGTGTTTTGCCGCAATGCATTTCGTGAGGGGACATAATCAATGGTGTGTTCTTTTTTTCTCTCTCTCTCTTTGTCTCTCTGTCTCTGTCTCTCTGTCTCTTTGTCTCTCTATTTCTCTATTTGTCTGTCTGCCTGTCTGCCTGCCTGCCTGTCTGTCTGTCTGTCTGTCTGTCTGTCTGTCTGTCTGTCTGTCTGTCTGTCTGTCTGTCTGTCTGTCTGTCTGTCTGTATGTCTGTCTGTCTGTCTCTGTCTGTCTGTTTTGCCGCAATGCATTTCGTGAGGGGACATAATCAAAGGCGTTCTCTTTTTTTATCTCTCTCTCTTTGTCTTTGTCTCTCTGTCTCTCTGTCTCTCTGTCTCTCTATCTCTCTATCTCTCTATCTCTGTCTGTCTGTCTGTCTGTCTGTCTGTCTGTCTGTCTGTCTGTCTGTCTGTCTGTCTGTCTGTCTGTCTGTCTGTCTGTCTGTCTTCTCTCTCTCTCTATTTCTGGGTCTGTGTCTGTCTCTCTTTCTGCTTCTGTTTCTGTGCCTGTGTCCAAAGCTATGTCTCTCTCTCAAATGTACGTTCTTTCTTTCTCTTTTTCTCTAACTTTCTCTCTTTGTCTCTTTGTCTCTGTGCCTCTGTTTATCTGCCTCTCACTTATTCTCCATCTCCTTGTCCCCTTCCCCCTTTCCCCTCACCCAATACCTCTCTGCCTCGTTGGAAATAAGTGGCAGCACAGACAGGTTGTTGTTTACGCGTATTTGGGTTTGTTTTGGTTTTCATAATTTGAAACTGTTAAGGGATGACGGTTTGTGGTTACCGGACACTACCCTAAATAAAACGTTTCGATTTCGTTCCCCGGAAAAAAAAAAAAAAATCTACCATTTTTATGCACGAATTCTAAGTGTGAAAGTATCAAAGCCAGGAGGGAGAACATATGCAAAAAAAAAAAAATAACTAAAAAAAATACATAACAAGAATAATGAAATTCATTTTAAAAATCAAAACCGGGGTGAGTTTTCCACAGTCTCAGGTACACCGGGTCAAACCTGTCCACCAGGTCTTTTAACCCCGTTGGTACGTCCTTCTTGAGTCTGATTTGTCATTTATACATTGGTTGCTGTTGTTATCTACGACCCCCATTGTCTGTAAAGTGTTCTACCTGGCTCAAAATACGAACAGAAATACAGGTCATGGGTATTTCTGAGACCTGTTTTTTTTATTGAAGTTCATTGTAATTGTCGTTCTCTGTACACTGACTGATAATAATGCTGGTAATTATTATTATCACTGGCAATACTATTTGCCAGTATTGTTTCTTATCAATAATGGCATTGTTGGCCCTAATCACTGCTAAGTTATTTGTGTCATCGTCTTCACAAACCATCATGAACTTACTTTATTGCCCGTTTACGAGTGCCTCCTTACTCCCGACCCGTAATCAGAGACTGAATCTGCATTCCTCCTTTATATGGTAGATTGCCTTATCAATCGGAGTCCTCGATCAAATACAATATCATCGGTTTGACGTATCATATTCATCATAACGATGTGATACTGGCTTGTGACATCAATCACCCAACGACGCCGACATAATTCCAATCAATAAAACAAGTTAGGCGACCCCACGGCCGCCAGAACCCAACCCGGATTTAACATGCGGAGTTGTCCCGCGCGCCGAGCCGCCCAATACTAATCTAAGCCCTTGTAGGACACTCACAATTCAAGCAGGATGATGTATTCGGTCCTTGTCTCGTAGACCTGATGGAGGCGTATGATCTGGGGATCTCGGAGTCCCAGCAGAAGGACGGCGACCTCGTGTCTGGCCTCGCCCTCCAGAGAGACGTTGCGACGCCTCCGCTTGACGTACTTGGCAGCGAAGACCTGGTTGGTCGAGCGGTGGCGAGCCCTCCTCACGGCGGCGAATTTGCCCCTGCGGAAGGAGGAGGAAGTTAGGCGTCTTGAGGGGAGGGTTCACACTGGCTAGTGGTTTAGAAGCTGATTTGTTAGTTAGTTTACCTTATTTTGCTTGTTGGTGTTTTAATACGTTTAGTTTGTTTTGTTCTGTTTTAATTGTCAGTGGTTTACCATGATTAGCTGGTGCTTTGATTGTTCGCGTTTTAATGTGTGGTTTGTGAGTGCTCAGTTAGTGCATAGTTAGCATTTAATTTTACATTGTTTTCTAAGTCTACGAAGTAGCTGGCGAACGTTTTAAGGGCGTGAGGCAATGCTGTTGGGTAACAGGGGTGGTTATAATAATAATTATCACGAGATGAAAATATGATGGGCCATAAAGACATTAATTAGAGCTGTAAAACCGGAGGCTGTATAAAATCATGTGTTTGTGAAAGCATAAGGTTATCTCTGTTGACAAAAAACTGCGGTGCCAGCAAAAGTGCAACTTGATTATACTAATAAAAATAGTGTGTATGTCCGCGCGTACGTGTTTGTGTGTGTGTGTGTGTGTGTGTGTGTGTGTGTGTGTGTGTGTGTGTGTGTGTGTGTGTGTGTGTGTGTGTGTGTGTGTGTGTGTGTGTATGTGCGTGTGCGCGCCCAACCGTATATGCGAACAAAAGCAAAAAAACACATGCCTACACATCACATCCGTGTGCGTAAAAGGTGACCTCCATTACCCCACGTCCACCGCAGGGGGAGGTGACCCCCAACCAACCAAGGCCCCCCTCCCCCACCGCAGCCGAAGCACCAGGTGTAAGGGCCAGAGGCACGTGTCGCCGCCCGTCCGAACGCAGTCGGGCGCGACGGACCGGCCACGGCACTCTTGCCCCCGTCACGCATCGCGCCCGCAGCCTTGGGCGCTCTCCCACGCCCACACACATACGCCCTCCCTCCGCCCCTTGGCTCGCACGCCCACGGCTGACCGCAGCTATCCTCCTCCGCTTTTCTGCTGCTTTCGGGGCCTTTTCCTTCTAGGAGCTGTTTGTCATTTTGTTTATGTTTGTCTTTCCAGTTATCTAAATATCTACAAGTATCTCTCTCTCTCTCTCTCTCTCTCTCTCTCTCTCTCTCTCTCTCTCTCTCTCTCTCTCTCTCTCTCTCCCTCTCTCCCTCTCTCCCTCTCTCCCTCTCTCCCTCTCTCCTTCTCTCCTTCTCTCCTTCTCTCCTTCTCTCCCCCTCTCCCCCTCTCCCCCTCTCCCCCTCTCCCTCTCTCCCTCTCTCCCTCTCTCCCTCTCCCCCTCTCCCCCTCTCGCCCTCTCGCCCTCTCGCCCTCTCGCAATCTCTCCCTCTATCCCTCTCTCCCTCTCTCCCTCTCTCCCTCTCTCCCTCTCCCCCTCTCCCCCTCTCCCCCTCTCCCCCTCTCCCTCTCTCTCTCTCTCTCTCTCTCTCTCTCTCTCTCTCTCTCTCTCTCTCTCTCCCTCTCTCCCTCTCTCCCTCTCTCCCTCTCTCCCTCTCTCCTTCTCTCCTTCTCTCCTTCTCTCCCCCTCTCCCCCTCTCCCCCTCTCCCCCTCTCCCTCTCTCCCTCTCTCCCTCTCCCCCTCTCGCCCTCTCGCCCTCTCGCAATCTCTCCCTCTCTCCCTCCCTCTCTCTCTCTTTGCCCCCCCCCCCCCTCTGTTGACGCATCGCTGCTCGCAAGTCAGTAATAGTTCTCAAGACCTTACTTTTTAACACTTGCTTATTCAGCGTCCTTCACTATTCTCGTCTCTCTCTATCTCTTTCCATTTCCCTACTTTTCTTCTTCTCACTTCCCTTTCATTTCTTCTGTATATTCTCAATGCTCCTCACTCTCTCTTTTTTCTTCTTATCATTTGCTTTCCATTTTCTCATTCTACTTTCATTTCTCCAGCGTTTTGCCTACCATGTTTCTCATTCTCTCTTCATTTATCTCGTATTTTGTCTTCCATTCTTCTTATTTCACTTAAATTTCACATGTATTTTACGTTCCATATTTCCTATTCCTCATCCATGTTTCTCGTTAATTTTCTCAAGTTGCTAATTCCATTTTTAATCCCCATGTGTCTATTCTCTAGTTCTTATACGCCTTTTCGTCTATTTCCTACGTTCCTTCTACATTTCTCATTCTCCTTTTCACCCCTTTTATATCTTTCCTCGCATTCCTTCTACACTTCTCATTCCCCTTTTCATGCCTTTCATGCCTATGCTTCGAGTTCCTTCAACACTTCATCCCTCCCTCCTATGTCTCTTCCCTACGTCCCTCCCAAATACATTGTTCCCCCTTCCATCCCTATGCCTATTCCCTACGTCCCTCACCCGCCGGCACTCACCCGTGTGAAAAGGCGACACGGTCCTGGATCCGTGTGAGGAGGAGGCCCATACGGAGGGTCCTGTACCGTGTGAGAGGTACTGCGGGGGATCCAGTACCGGGTGAAAGGAATTAAACTGACCAAGGTTTATGTGCGTGAAGTCCAAGGTGGATCTCGGGAGGAGCGTGTGGAAGACAAAATTCGTGGGAACTGCGCAACCGTGTGAAAGAAGGAGAGGGAGGGAGGGAGGGAGGGAGGGAGGGGGAGAGAGAGAGAGAGAGAGAAAGAGAGAGAGAGAGAGAGAGAGAGAGAGAGAGAGAGAGAGAGAGAGAGAGAGAGAGAGAGAGAGAGAGAGAGAGAGGGGGGGGGGGGGGGGGAGTGAGTGAGTGAGTGAGTGAGTGAGTGAGTGAGTGAGAGAGAGAGAGAGAGAGAAAGAGAGAGAGAGAGAGAGAGAGAGAGAGAGAGAGAGAGAGAGAGAGAGAGAGAGAGAGGGGGGGGGGGAGTGAGTGAGTGAGTGAGTGAGTGAGTGAGAGAGAGAGAGAGAGAGAGAGAGAGAGAGAGAGAGAGAGAGAGAGAGAGAGAGAGAGAGAGAGGGGGGGGGGGGGAGTGAGTGAGTGAGTGAGAGAGAGAGAGAGAGAGAGAGAGAGAGAGAGAGAGAGAGAGAGAGAGAGAGAGAGAGAGAGAGAGAGAGAGAGGGGTGGGGGGGGGGGAGTGAGTGAGTGAGTGAGTGAGTGAGTGAGTGAGTGAGTGAGAGAGAGAGAGAGAGAGAGAGAGAGAGAGAGAGAGAGAGAGAGAGAGAGAGAGAGAGAGAGAATGTTTAAGTATTATTGTGTTTGTGTTGCCTTTAACGCATTAACTTTCGTGGAATGGAATTCTTGAAAGGAATTTTTTGCGCGGATCACTAAACGCGAGGCTCGTATCAGGAGAAAAATATCCGTTTGAAGAAAAAAAAAATAACATCATATTAACCATAGTTGTAAATCGCACGAATACGATAAAAAAAAATAAACAGAAAAAAAAAACAATACACATGAATCACAAACACCGATAGAAAAAAAAAATACATATGAAATAGAAAAAAAATGCATATGAATCGAAAACAAACGAAATGCCAAACAATGCAAACATATTTTTTTTTTTTAAATAAGAACACACAGGAACCGAAAAAAAAAACCTGAGAGTAACCGAAGCAACGCAAATCGCCAAATAAAGAATGAAAAACAAGTGATAGGACCCGAATCCGCGTGAATCACAAATCAAAATGCACCAACAATAAAGAAACCAAAGCAACTCACAAACCACAAACAAAAATACCCCCCCCCCCCTCACAAAAAAATAATAATAAATGATAATAATAATATAAAAAATAATAATAAGACCCGAATCCACGCAAACCGCCGAAGGAAACCAACGAAACCGAGACGCGCCACGGGACCCCAGCCCGCGTGAATCGCCCCCAGCCCGGCCGTGACCCCAGCCCGCGTGAATCGCCCTCAGCCCGGCCGGGACCCCAGCCCGCGTGAATCGCTCCCAGCCCGGAAAGGACCCCAGCCCGCGTGAATCGCCCCCAGCCCGGCCGAGACCCCAGCCAGCGTGAATCGCTCCCAGCCCGGAAAGGACCCCAGCCCGCGTGAAACGCCCCCAGCCCGGACAGGACCCCAGCCCGGCCGGGATCCCAGTCCGTGTGAGAGGAAGAAGTGCGCCTCGGAAGACTGTCACGGTCGCTGGCCAGTCTCCGCCGCCGCCAGCCTTGGCCGCTACTATTATGAATTATGCATGTGCTACTCTGCTGGTGTTCGGCCGTGTACGTGTGTGTGTGTTTTGTAGTTTTCATGCTTAAAGTTATGTTTGCTTTGTTTTTTCTTCCGATTTTTTTTTTCAGAGGGGGGGAGGCCGATGTTTTGGCTTTGACTTTGTGAATAGGATCGGAAGTATGTGCTCTTTTAAAAGAGAATTCCAAGAAACAAGTAAAAAGAGTGCGTTCTTGTTCCGTTTTCCTTGTTCTGCTGTTATCTGGGGCACTGTGGGTGTTGTTACCGAAGAGAACAAGGTGAGTCCACTATCTCTCCATCTACATCGAGTCGTATCTTCAGCTGATGTCCACTCCACTGCCGCAACTTCCTCAACCAAGCACACGCACGGCCGCTCATGAGAAAACTTTGGCGTATCCGGAGAAAATAACGACCATAACATAACCAAAACTTGAGATTAAGTCTCCTCACAGCCTCACACCGTCCTCCCCTTCCTCCCCTCTCTTCTCTCCCCCTCCCCATTCCCCTTCCCCTCCTCCTCTCCTCCCTTACTCTCCCCTTCCCCTCCTCTCCTTCTCCCCCCCCCCCTTTCTCCTTCCCCGCCACTCACTCTCTTCTCAAGTCACGTGTACTACGACTTCCGGTCATGCCATTATGCCACGTCAGGTCTTGTTAGGTGAAGGAGGTCATACCTGCACCCTCCCCGCTCTTCCCTCCCCCTCCCCGCTCTTCCCTCCCCCTCCCCGCTCTTCCCTCCCCCTGCCCTTTATCCTACCCTTCGAACAATGGGCAAAGGAAATAGAATAATTAGTGAATAATTAGGTAATACGGGGGCACGTTGAATGACCTTATTCTATAGAACTGCAGGGCGTTCGCTACTTGGAATATAGCGATGTGTGTGTGTGTGTGTGTGTGTGTGTGTGTGTGTGTGTGTGTGTGTGTGTGTGTGTGTGTGTGTGTGTGTGTGTGTGTGTGTGTGTGTGTGTGTATGTGTGTGTGTGTGTGTGTGTGTGTGTGTGTGTGTGTGTGTGTGTGTGTGTGTGTGTGTGTGTGTGTGTGTGTGTGTGTGTGTATCGAGAGAGAGAGAGAGAGAGAGAGAGAGAGAGAGAGAGAGAGAGAGAGAGAGAGAGAGAGAGAGAGAGAGAGAGAGAGAGAGAGAGACAGAGACAGAGACAGAGACAGAGACAGAGACAGAGACAGAGACAGAGACAGAGACAGACAGACAGACAGACAGAAACTTCCTTCGCTCTGCCAACTACCGTCGCCATAAAGCCAGAAAGAACAAGACATAGATTAAAAATAATAAAGAGAAAGAAATAAAC
>NC_061846.1:10209614-10212114 GCF_019202785.1 Penaeus chinensis
TCTCTTCTTCCTCCCCCCTCTTTTGTCTCTTCTTCCTCTTCTCGTCTCATCTTCCTCTTCTCGTCTCTTCTTCCTCTTCTCGTCTCTTCTTCCTCCTCCTCTTTGTCCCTTCTCTTCTCTTCATCCTCTTCCCCACCTTTCCCCGACGAAGGCCTGATCCCTCGTCGAACACGCCGAGACGCGCTCACGTGTTCTCCTTTCACTGCGGATTCAGTGGAAATCACGCTCTTATCGGGGAGGATCCACGCACTCGCCCGCACGCAGTCCCGTTCTCGTACACATGCGGATGCACAAACACATACACACGTATGTATGTATGTATGTATGTATGTATGTATGTATGTATATGTGTATGTATGTATATATATATATGCCTAAATATCCCCTACACACACACACACACACACACACACACACACACACACACACACACACACACACACACACACACACACACACACAAACTTTAGGACAGACGTCATCATCATCACCTCCCTCCTTTATCTATCTCTCCTTCACAAATTACATCGACTTATTTAAGGCGAAAAGAACCCACAGGCTGAGGAATAGACACACAAACACAGGCCAAAAACTAGCATAATAGCGTCACCGACAAGAGAGAAATAGGTGCTAGTTTTTATGACGTCATTAGGCACAAGAAGGACTAGTTTTTATGACGTCATTAAGCGTAACAAGCATGTATATGCAAGCGAGTACGCTTCTCTCTCACTCTTTTTGTTTGTCTGTTTGCGTCTGTGTCTGAGTCTCCGTTTGTCTCTTTGTCTCTGCTTCTCTCTCCGTCCCTCCTTGCCCCCCATCTCTCTCTCTCTCTCTCTCTCTCTCTCTCTCTCTCTTCTCTCTCTCTCTCTCTCCCCCTTCTCTCTCTCTCTCTCTCTCTATCTCTCCTTCCCTCCATCTCTCCCTCCCACCTCCACCTCGAGACAACTATAATAACAAAGAAATAACAGTAAGAAAGGGGGAAAAATCATGCAAATACACACTAAAAGACGTGCATTTTATCGGCATCCACTACTGTCATGTCCTTTTGTCATGTCTAAAAAAAAAAATACATTGATAGTAAGGAACTCACGTGTGCAAGTGACATGACACGCTGTACCAGGAAATACCTTGACATGTCCTCCAACTTCGGGTGGGGAAGGAGGGGGCGGTGGGGAGGGGGTGTGAGAGAGGGTGTGGGGAGGGGGCCGGGAGGGGGCGGTGAGAGGGGGTATGAAGATGGGGCGTGGTAGGGGGGGAGGAAGCGAGGGAGAGGGTTGGGTATGTCATGGTGGGTGAAAATGGGGAGGGAGGGGGCGGGGGGGGGGGGTATGTAGGTGCGTGAGTGGGTGATAAGGGGAAGGAGTGGAGGGGGGGATGTGCGGGGGTGAGTAGGTGAAAGGGGGGAGGGAGAGGGCGGAGGGGGGAGGGTATGTGTCTGTGGGGGAGGGGAGGTGTTGCTGGGTTGATAAAGGAGTCCTTTGTGAGCCTATAAACAACTCCCCCCCCTCCCCCGTCACCTACCCTCCCCCCTGCGCCTCTCCGCTCCTTCCTCCTTCTGTCGCTGTTTTTATTAATATTTATCTATTTATCCTCCTTTATTTATCTGACTCGCCATCTTTGTTTATATATTCTAACCTCCCAGCGCCCCCCCCCCCCTTCCTACCCCACTCGGCATTTCTTACTAATCTCTTGAAAAAGAAGATAACAACACTTAAAACAATGTCAATGATAACAGCACAGACAACGGCTTAACAATGTTATTACCTTCCCCGGGTGTTTCCGTTATCACAGAATTTCTCAGAATCGCATAAACCTTTTTATCTGTATTTTCCTTCTTTTTTACCCAATTCTAACATCATTATTTTCATCTTCTCTTCAATTCATCACTTCATCCTGTTGTAAAATTATTAAGTTGTCTCATTCAATTTAATTATGAGTCAGTCAAATCAGGCGATTCTAAATCAAACACATAATTTAATTCTGAGGTCTTTCAGATCATCTAATTGCAAAGTGATTAACTCATCTAATTGTAGACTTATCAGATCACCAAACTCTAAATCGACCACTTCATCTGATTTTATATCGACCAAATCACCTAATTCTAAACTTATCCAGTCACCTAAATCCACACATATTTATTCCTCTTATTCCAAACATATCAGCTCATCTAAATTCTCAACTGGCCAAATCACCCAATTTTAAACGTCTCAGATATTCTAATTTTAAAATACCCCCTTTCATTCAGTTCTAAATTCTTCACTCCGGAGAAATTTTACACGTTGCGCAAGGTCAAGGGGACAAAGTGTGCAAATAACAGGCGGAATGGCACGGTTTTACTGAAGGCGTGAGTTTTTCTCGTACTTCCTGGAGACAGAAAGAAGGGAAGGAATGGTGAGGGAGAGGGAGGGAGGGGATGGTGAGGGAGGGGATAATGAGAGAGAGAGAGAGAGAGAGAGAGAGAGAGAGAGAGAGAGAGAGAGAGAGAGAGAGAGAGAGAGAG
>NC_061846.1:10224614-10232114 GCF_019202785.1 Penaeus chinensis
GGTCAGAAGTGTAGCCCAAGGTCATCCGAGGCGAGAGGGTCAATGTGACGAGTGCGCGAGTCACCCCTAAAAGCCTGTTGTCCTAAGTGAGTGTGGGTGTGTGGGGGAGGGAGGGAGGAGGAGGAGGAGGAGGAGGAGGAGGAGGAAGAAGAGGAGGAAAAGGAGAAGGAGAAGGAGGAGGAGGAGGAGGAGGAGGAGGAGGAGGAGGAGGAGGAGGAGGAGGAGGAGGAGGAGGAGGAGGAGGAGAGGTGGTGGTGGTGGAGGAGGAGAAGGTAGGTGGTGGTGTGGTGGGGTGAAGGCGGAGTGGGAGGGAGGGAGGTGGCGGAGGTGGAGGTGGAGGTAGAGGGGAAGGGCGGAGGCGAAGGTGGAGGAAGAGGTGGTGGAGGGTGGAGCTTGCAGGTGTTGGAGGTGATGGAGATGCTGGAAGAAGAGTCGGTGATGACGGGAAAGTGGAAGAGGTGGAGGAGGAACGAGGTGGAGAAAGCATTGGTAATGGATGCTCGTGAAATTTGGATGGGGGGGGGGGGGGGGATTTTAGAAGATGAAGGAACGTCAAGAAGAGGTTGAAGAGTGAAGCTGAGTAAGAAGGAGAAAGAGAAGAAGAAGGAGAAGGAAAAAAAAAATAAAGATTGAAAGAGATCAAAATAATAAGAAAAATAATAGTTTTGAAAAAATCTTAACAGGGGAAGTAGAGGGCATAGAAAGAGGAAAAGGGAAACAAACCAAGCGTGAGAAAGGGTAAAGAAAAAATACTTAACAAAGAAGGGAGTTAATAGGCTCTGATGAAAGAAGTAGAGAGGGGAAGAGAAGGGAAGTGGAAGGAAAGGGAAAATTACCATCTTACTTGAGGGATGACGAACGGAGGGGGAGGGAGAGGAGGGGGAGGGGGGGGGGAGAGGAGAAGGTAAGGGAGGTGAAGGAGATGAAGGGAAGGAGTGGAAGAGAGAGAAAGAAGAGAATGGAGAAGATGAAGACTGAGGGGAGGAGAGGGGATGAGAGGAAGGGTAGGGGGAGAGAGGAAGCTAAGGAAGAGGGGAAGGGAGGGAGGGTGTGTGTGTGACCGGGTTGGGTTAATGGTAACAGACACCTCTCAGTGTGAATGGTTGAAGGGGGCGGATGAGGGGGTAAGAGGGGGGGGGGGTGACGGGATGTGGGGGAGTGTGACAGGATGGCGGAAGGAAGGGGAGGGAGAGGAAGAGGGAGTGGGTGATGAGGAGGGAGTGAGAGAAAAAAAGGGGAGAAAGTGGGAGAGATACACACAGGGACACACACGCGCACACACACACACACACACACACACACACACACACACACACACACACACACACACACACACACACACACACACACACACACACACACACTCAAAAAAAGTAAACTAACCAAAAAACATAAAGACTCCAGATATATAAACAAAAATAATAATAATAATAAATAAATAAATTAATAAATAAATAAATAAATAAATAAATAAATAAATAAATAAAATAAATGCATTCCCCGAAAAAAAACTACGAGTGAAGGAAAATGAGTGAGGAGCCAAGGACAGCGTGCATTGGGGATGTGGCGATCGTCCGGGCGCAGATGGGGAGTCGGGACGGGGAAAAATGAGGATAGACGAGTTTGTTTGCCAGAAACTTGAATGAAAGTGGGAGAGGAGGGGAGGGAGGGCGAGGGGTGGAGGTGGGGGGAGTGGAGGGGGAGATGGGGATAGAAGGGGGGGGGGGGGAGGTGAGGGGGGGCGAGGGGAGGGGGGAGTGGGGATATGGGGATAGAAGGGGGTGGGGGGGGAGGGGAGGGGGGAGTGGGGGGGAGATGGGGATAGAAGGGGGTGGGGGGGAGGTGAGGGTGGGCGAGGGGAAGGGGGGAGTGGGGGGGAGATGGGGATAGAAGGGGTTGGGGGAGGTGAGGAGGGGGGAGAGGGGAGGATGGGAGATAGAATTGGAGGTGGAAGAAGAGGAGGAGGAGGAGGAGGAAGGAGAAGAAGAAGAAGAAGAAGAAGAAGAAGAAGAAGAAGAAGAAGAAGAAGAAGAAGAAGAAGAAGAAGAAGAAGAAGAAGAAGAAGAACGAGAAAAAGAAGAAGAAGAAGAAGAAGAAGAAGAAGACGAAGAAGAAGAAGAAGAAGAAGAAGAAGAAGAAGAAGAAGAAGAAGAAGGGGGCTGGAGGTTGAGGAGGAAACGGAATAGGCAAGGATGGGGGTGGAGGAGGGGATGGAGGTGTTGGAGATAACGTGAAAGTGGTGGAGTTAGTGAAGAAGAGTAAAAGGAGGGAGGGAGGGAGGGAGGGAGGGGGAACAGGAGAAGGAAGGGGGAGAGTAGTCATGCGGGTGACCAGGACAGCAGTGACGTCATGTTTGCTGATGACCGGTGGGCGTGGGTGTGGATATCCCCCCCCCCCACACCCCCGCCCACACCCTCGCCCACTCCCCCTCCCTCTTCTCCCTCTCTTCCCTCTCCCTTGGGCTGTGGAGGGAGTGCATTCCGAATCTCCGCGGTGAGCACTGACCACGGAGGGAACTCTTGTGTCTGTTTGTATGTAGGATTTTTTTTGCAGCTCCGACAGGGATCACATTTTTTTTTAAATCCACGCATACACATACTCACACTTACAAGCGCACGCATATGCACACTCACACACACTCACCCTTACACTCACACTCGCACTCGCACTCACATTCTCACTCTCACCTTCCACACTCACTCAGTCACTCGCCCCCCCCCCCCCCCCTCCACACACATTTTCAACACATCTATATCTACCTCATACGTGTCATCGCTATATTCGGAAAATTTGATTTAAGTGTTTATTTGCAGTTGGTTATTTTTTCATAGATTTTTATAGACAGCGATTGCCCCAAATATTCAGCTTTGAAAACCAGGAAATGTCAAGATAAAATATGTCATATCCATATTTGTATTGATATGGCTCGAGGTCACATGCGAAAGAGTAAGATGCATTGAAATTTATTTATGAGTTGTATGTATTCAAGTGCCTAATGTTGGTTAATAATTATAATAGCCATTATTATTATCTCGATCGAGGTTAATACTACTATCATGTTATCATTAGTGTTATGGCCATTTATGCTATTAATATGGCACCATAACTCTAATGAAGTAATAATGATAATTGTAATGGTGTCAGAAAATAAATAACGATCGTAATGCAAAATTATTAATCGTAATGATTTTAACTGTCATCATTAAATTTGAATAGACAGTAGTAATCCTAACATTCGTTATAAGGCTCATAATCGTCATGAACACTGATAATAGTAGTAAACATTAATAATCGTAATAAGTATTAATAATCGTAATAAACATTGATAATCGTAGAAACGTTGATAATCGTATAAGCATTGGTAATCGATAATAACCATTATAATAAACAGCGATAGTAATAATAAAAGGATGATCATGATAATCAGTGATAATCTTAATAAACCTCGCTATTCACTCCCGTTCATTATGCGCAGTTTTTTTTTTTTTTTTTTTTCACGAACACAGATCTCCCGAAAAGAGCGTTACTTCAACCCGCAATTATCTCGTCACTAATTGCTTATCATCATTATGTTAATGAACGAGCAGCCCCTTACCATCATTTCCGCGTCCCTGAGGCCGTTTCCAGGGTTGGGGGGAAAGGGGGGGGGGAGGTGGGGGGAGGTTCAGGGACAAGTTCATAAGGAATTTGCCAAAGCCTGGAGGGAAAAAGGGGGGGGGGGAGGGTAGGGAAAGGGGGGTTAAAGAGGGTAGGTGGAGAGGGATAAGGTGTTTAAAGAGAGGAAGGGGGAGGGGGGGAGGGGGCGATAAGGGCACAGGGGTTAGAGGATGGTATAGGGATCCAGGATTTGGGAGAGGGGGAGGGAGGGGGATAGGGGGGAACTGAAGGGGGGGAGGGGAGAGTATCTATATCCTTTTCCCTTGGCTTCTAGAGTCCTTGGCGTTCCTGTGCAAAGGTGAATGTCATGGGCTTAGGATCTCTGGAATGTTGATGTGAATGTTGTTGTTGCCGTTGTAGCTGTGGTTGTTATTGTTATGAACATCATGCTCAGTATAATTGCCATCATCATAATTACTATCAATATTATTATTATGATTGTTATTATTGTAATATTAATATTAGTGGAATAATGTTAATATTAATGGAATAATGTTAATATTAATGATGTTATTAATGTTGTCATTGCCATTCAGTTCTTGACTCGATTGATTATGTAATGGTGTGAAAGAAAGCAAAAAAGAGATAAAAATGATCCGAGGAAATGAGAATTCAGCCTAGAAGCATCTACATAAGAAAACAATAAGAAAATAATGGTATAATGAACCAATGAGAAGGAAGGAAAAATTATAGGGAAGCTTAGTCAAAACAACAACAAAAAAGAAAATCAAATCGAAACAAGAAGGAAAAAAAAAAAAACTAATGACGACCAACAGAAATCGAAACAAAACAAGCAAACAGAAAAGGCATAAACAACAATAATAACAATAAAAAACAAACAAAAGACAAATCCCCTCCCCTCCACCCCCATCCCACCTTCACAGAAAAAATCTAAAACGGATCCAGAAAGAGAGGAGGAAAACGACAAGCACCAGGCGAGGCTTCAGAAGCTCCGAGGCTCCGAACCGCGCGAGCAGCGGGGCCTCGAACGCAATCCGAATCGGACCAGACGTTCGGACGCTTCGGCGCCGGCTCAGTAACACAAGCCATCAGCCGGGACGAGGACGCTATCAGGGCCCATCAGATTATTGGAATGGAGTGAGAACGGCGAGGGCGGCTTGATGGCTCTAGCAGAGGTGGGGGAGGGGGAGGGAGAGGGAGATGGTGGGGGAGAAAAGGGGAAGGTGGTGGGGGAGAAAGGGGGAAGGAGGAAGGAGATGGTGGGGGTGAAAAGAGGTAGGGAGAGGGAGTTGGGGTGAGAAAAGGGGAAGGGGGAGGGAGGTAGTGGGGGAAAAGGGGGTAGGGGGAGGGAGGTGGTGGGAAAGAAATGGGGAAGGGAGAGGGAGGTGATGGGGGAAAGGGAGAAAGGGAAGGGAAGTGAGGAGAAAGGGGAAGGAAAAGGAGGTAAGTGAAGATGAAGAAAGGCGTGGAAGGTGGAGAAGGAAGGAGAAAGAGGGAGGATGGTGGAGAGAGGGGCGAGGAGGAGAAGGGCCTGAAACAAGGGGGGGGGGGGGGCTAGTGATGTTGTAGGGGAAGGGAGATAAAAGAATGAAAGGAATATAGTGAATGAATAACAATGATGAAGATAACAATAATAGCAATAAAGATAAGGAATAAATGGCGAAAAAGAAAACCAACACGAAGCAAAGAAGAATAAAAAGAAAAGAAGAAGGAACTGGAGAAAGAATTAGAAAGGGGGAGAAGGATGACCCTCGAACTCGCTTGCCCTTTGTTGTAGTGGACATTGTGCTCGGGGGGGGGGGGCGGTGTGGGGGGAGGGGGGGGGGGTGTTGGAGGCCACGAACGATTGCTTGAAGTGAAGTCATGTTTGGATGCTGACTTCGGTGAATATTCATGTATTCATCCATTTATCCATGTGCTTGCCCTCTCTGCTCGTATGTATATGGGTGGTTGAGTGAGCGAAATTGGACATGTGCACATTTCCAGATCTTGATTATCGTGATTAACAAAATTATGGTCGTGGATAGTAAACAAAGTATTATAGGCTGTATGTGTTTGCGTGTGCGTTAGTGCATGTCAAACAAAAACAGGAACAAACCTTTCGGAAATTCAAACCATGCCATGCTGCCCACAAGCGAAAGCATAAACAGAGTAACAGACAAAGGAATGCATGCGAGGGCGGGAGGGAGGGGAGTAAAGAGAGGAGGAAGGAGATAGGGAAGAGGGGAGGAAAGAGAGGAGTAAGGAGAGAGGGAAGAGGGGAGGAAAGGGAGGAAGATGGGAGTAAAGAGGAGGAAGAAGGAATGAATATAGGAGGAAGAGGGGAGTAAAGAGTAGGAAGAAGGAATGAATATAGGAGGAAGAGGGGAGGAAATGGAAGAATAAAAAGAGAATTGAGAGGGGAGACGAGATCTCGATAGAAAAAAAATAAGTTCGTTGAAGAGTAAGATTCACAGAGGATCTAAAACCAATTGAATTTATAAAAAGACGATCGAATGGCTTTTTCATTTCGCGTTAATATGTTTTATCAAGTGTGGAGGGCGGGATAAGGAGAGAGGAATAGCAGAGAGGAGGGATAAAAGAGGGATAGGAGGGGAAATAAAAGATGCAAAGTGTAAGGGTGAATAAAAGGGAAGAGAAAAGATACGAGTAACAGAGAGAAACTGAAATTGTGTAGAATAAGGAAATAGAGGAACAGAAATTAATAAAAATAATAGAGATAAGACGAATCAGAGAAGAAATATATTCGTGAATAAAACGAACGGCCAAAATGAGACGAAAGAGAACAGGAATAAGAAGAAAAAGCGATTAACGATAAAAATGAAACGAAAGGAAGAAAAGACAAAGAGGAGGAAATGACGAAGAAAAGAAAAATGTAAAAAAGTGAATAGGAGAAAGGAACCTGAAGTAACTTAAAAAAAAAAAAAAAACAGCTTTAAGAGTGAAACATGATGTTGCGGTTGTGAGGAAGAAGTAAAAAAGAGAATAACAGGAGAAGTGGAAGAAGAGGGAAAAATGAAGATTGGGAAACACATTTCAACTAATACACAAAAAGGAATAATAGAAAAAAAAAAAAAATGTAAATAGATGAAGGCCAATAATGAATATTGACTAGTAAACTGATTTTAGAGTATTAACATAAAATGATGAAAGTCGATAGAAAAAAAAATAACAGCTACAAAGTGTGAACAAGTAAGACTTAAAAGTGAAAATTTTGAAGTGCGAATTTACCTTTTATAGAAGAAACATAATTTCTTGGTACAAGGGGGGTTGGAGAGAAAACAAAATTATATATAAATATATATATATATGTATATATAAATATATAAAAGAAAATAGGTAAAAGTTTGTTTGAGAGCAGAAAATGAGAAAATGAAAATGGAAATAGAAGATGAATAAATAAAAAGGCCAAAACTTGATGTTTCAGGACAATGACGATAATGATATATACTTATTAGTATATATCTTGTGTTGTATCAAATAAAATTGTGTGTGATTGCAGTACTTATATCAATATAAAACTGCGAACACTTAAAACAACTGCTTATAATGCTGTAAAGATAGTGATACATAACAAGCCATTTACACCAACGGCATATGATACAGCGGACGCACGGATATACAAGAACAAGGATAGTAATGAAATAGCTTGTGTGTGCGTATTCGGACGAGTTTGTGCGTGCTGCAAGGGAAGGATTTCAGATTAGCAATTTCACATTATTTGCTTAATGGTATACAGTGTGTGCGTGTATGTGTGTGCGGTGTGCGTGTGTGTGGGCTTGTGTGTGTGTGCCTACGTGTGCGTGTGTGTAGTGTGTGTGTATGTATGTGTGTGTAAAGAAGAGGAAACAATAAAGGAGAAGAGTCAAGTTCAAAGTTATA
>NC_061846.1:10237114-10254614 GCF_019202785.1 Penaeus chinensis
TATATCATATCCTTTCACAACCGTATCCCCCTTTTTATTACTGTTTTGCCTTCGCTTCATCGCTTTTTTATCATCGCTATTCGTAATGATGTCTTATATCCGTTTAAATCCGTTTATAAAATTCCCTCTTTATCTTTATTTCTGTTTCTCAATTTCTTCTTCATTTCATTCTTTCTTTGTCCATTTCTTTTTAAAAATACGTCAATTCTCACATTCTCGTTTCATGTTCCAGTCTGTTTCTCTTTCCCTCCTTTCTCCAACATGTATTATTAGTCTCATAATATATATTCTCTCTTTTTTCCCTTCCTTCTCTTTCCTCTCTTGTGCTTTAATTTCTTCTCTTTGTCTTTTCCTTTTCCTACTTTACGCGCTGTTAACTTAACTAACGTTTTTTTACGATCTCAAGAACATAAGGGATTTTTCTTTTCTTTCCCTCGTTTTCCTAATTCTCTTTCTTGCCCACGTCTTTTCTTCCCTATCCCTTCTCTTCGTATTTTTCCTCTTTTGCATTTCGCTTCTTTTCCTCACTGTGCTTATTTCTTTCACTCCCATTGCTTATCCCCCTCCTCCATTCTTTCACAGTCTTCAGAAAGAAAGAAAGAAAGAGGGGGGAAAAAAATCCAAGTAGGCGGCTATATCAGCAAACTGTGTCGGACAACATGGCGGAATCAGCTGCGTACATAGTGACTCACTCCGTCCGTAGATTATTCATGAAAGAAGCTATATCATGCGTTGGATCCATGCGTCATGCGGACATACAGGCCTTCCGATCGCCTGCTTGATTATCGGAACGTAACCGGCGTTATAAGGACATCTGTACAAATATGTTCCCAAGGGCGAAAGTCGATCGAACTCCAGGCGTTCATTCATTCGCATTACCTTGGCCGAATGCAAACTATCCCGGATCTTGTCATTAATATCTTTACGAAAGGTGTTGGATCCAATCTGATATGCGTGCGATTGTCTTTGCTGTCGTCTGTTTGTGTCGTCCTTCTCTTCTTTGGTTTGTTATTGCTTGTATTATTATTATTGTTGTTGTTGTTTTTGTTGTTGTTGTTGTTGCTGTTGTTGTTATCATCATCATTACCCTCATTATCATCGTTATTATTATCTTTATGTTTTGCATAATTCAGATGCTTTGAAAATATAAGATTGCCGTCAAATTCGCCTTCGAGTTGAAACAAACTGAACGAACACTTTTTGTATCACTAAATCCCTGTACACTTTCTTTACGATACTGTAAGCGAAGAGAAAAACGCACCAGGAAAGTATATTTATCTACTTCTTTATTTTTTATCTTTTATCTTTACTTTACTGTACTTTATACATTTTTACTTCTCATGTATTGGTCGCATGAGCTTTGTTTGGAAATTGTTGAGTCTTTAAAGGGGTTTTTGTTTGAATTTCATTGTTGTAACAATATTTGTAATTTATTTTGTGCTTTGGGTATGTTTTTTTGGTGTTATATTGAGGCTTTGTTTATATTTAGTATTTTGTTTTTATTCCTGCATACAAAAAACATGTCATACATACTTCTTCTTCTTCTTCCTATTCTTCCTCTTCTTCATCTTCTTCTTCATCTTCTTTTAAGGGAGGATAGTGTTATTTGGTTTAATTGCATTTACCTTTCCATACTTGTGCCTATTATTTATCATACATAAACCCATATTGATTTTTTCCCCCTAGAAGTCTTTTTCCATCTTATATAATCTTTCTTTTTTGAAAGCGAAATCCAAACCCCGAGGTTGTCTTTTTCCTCGGCCATTCCTCGGCGTGCCTATAAAGTCCGCTGACGAGCCATCCACTGACGTTTAGAAGGCTGCACGAAATCCCTGCCCTTTTTCTCTCGGTCTCTCCTTTCTCTCTGGATCTTTGGATCTCTTTCTCTGTTGTTTTTTTTGGTCTGTTTTTTTTTTTTTTTCTTTTTCTTTCGTTCTTTCTTCGTTTTTTTCTTTTCTTTTCCTTTTCTTTTATTATCTCGCTCTCTCTCTCTCTCGCTCTCTCTCTCTCTCTCTCTCTCTCTCTCTCTCTCTCTCTCTCTCTCTCTCTCTCCCTTCCTCCCTCCCTCCTTCCCTCCCTCCCTCCCCCCCCCCCTCTCTCTCTCTCTCTCTCTCTCTCTCTCTCTCTCTCTCTCTCTCTCTCTCTCTCTCTCTCTCTCTCTCTCTCTCTTTCTCTTACTCTCCCTCCCTCCCTCCCTCCCTCCCTCTCTCTCTCTCTCTCTCTCTCTCTCTCTCTCTCTCTCTCTCTCTCTCTCTCTCTCTCTCTTTTCCTATCCTTTCTTCTTTCCCCTCTCCATCTCCCTCTTCCCCCTATCTCCCTCTCTTTCTCCCTCTCCCTACCTCTCTCCTCTTCTCTCATTTACCCTACCCCTTCCTCCGTCCCCCCTCTCCCCTCCCATCCTTCTTCTCCCCATCTCCCCGCCTCTCCCCTCTTCTCTCTTTCACCCCACCCCTTCCTCCGTCTCCCCTCTCCCTTCCCTTCCTCCCTCTCCCCTCTCCTCTCTCTCACCCCCCCTCCCCCCCGTCGGCCGAATGCACTGGATTTGCTTAATAAGGCAGTCGGGTGACCATGAACTCTTCGGTGACTCTTTGCTTTTGCAGAGAGACGGAATGCGTTGAATAAACAAAAATAATGTTGATCTTAAACATTGCTGGTCCTCCTCCTCCTTCTCCTCCTCCTCCTTCTCCATTTTTTTTACTTCTTTTGTCTCTTGTTATCTGTCTTTGGTGCCTTTCTTTCATTTATCTTTTGGAATGTTTGTTTAACTCCTTTATCTCATTCCTTCTCTTCTCGCTTTTCGTAGTCGTCTTCGTCTCCTTTTCCTTCTCCGCATCTTCCTCTTCTTCTTCTTCTTCCTCTTCTTTTTCCTCCTCCTCCTCTTCCCCTCCTTCTCCTCCTTTCCCTCCTCCTCCTCCAGATCTTCTTGAGATTCCGGATCGAAGCTACGTCTTTGAAAATACTGGTTTGTTAAGGGAACTGGAGTTAGGTGAGAGTGAACCGAGAGTATGTGGAAAAGAAGAGAGAGAGAGAGAGAGAGGGAGAGAGAGAGAGAGAGAGAGAGAGAGAGAGAGAGAGAGAGAGAGAGAGACAGAGACAGAGACAGAGACAGAGACAGAGAGAGAGAGAGAGAGAGAGAGAGAGAGAGAGAGAGAGAGAGAGAGAGAGAGAGAGAGAGAGAGAGAGAGATTGATAGATAGATAGATAGATAGATAGATAGATAGATAGATAGATGGAGAGAGAGAGAGAGAGATAGATATAGATAGATAGATAGATAGATAGATAGATAGATAGACAGACATACAGACAGACAGAGAGAGAGAGAGAGAGAGAGAGAGAGAGAGAGAGAGAGAGAGAGAGAGAGAGAGAGAGAGAACCGTCGTAATAAACACACACACACACACACACACACACACACACACACACACGCCCAAGCAACGCCCGCGGCTCGAAGCAACGCCTTATCCTCCTTCCACGCCCAAGATCTTCTATGGGCGTTATCTGCTTCTCACTTCCGTATCCGCTTGGCTGGAGTGACGTAAGGGAGGAGAATGGCGGAAATAGGAGGAGGAGAAGGAGGGGGGAGAGGAGGAAGAGGAGGGGGGGAGGGGGAGGGAAAGGAGGAAGAGGAGGTGAGGGAGGTGGAGGAGGAGGTGAGGGAGGTGGAGGTGGAGGGGGGGAAGGGGTATGTGGAGGGGGAGGAGGAAGAGGAGAGGGAGAAGGAGGAGTTGGAAAAAGAAGAAGAAGAGGAGGAGGTGGATTAAAGTTAGAATTAGGAATAGTGGAAATGGAATAGGTAGAAAAAAAGGAGAAGAGGAAGGGGAAAGTATAGGTGGCAATGGTAGGAGACGTAGAAGACGAAGATACAAAAAAGAGAGAGGAATGGGAGAAGAAGAAAAATAGAAAAAACAAATCCACATATTTAGATCGACGCAAAAAAAAAAAAAAGTAGAAAGGAAATAGGGCTACAAAACTTTCTTATTTATTTATACATCTATTTTTTTCTTCTTTCTTGTACTGAGAGATAGCAACACTATGAGCAGATAAGGGATGATACTAAAACAAAATAAAATCAAGCAAATCACCAGCGACAAACCCTCACAATACAAGCACTACAAGGGAAAGAAATGGAAACGGCGTGGACCTCTGTAATGATCTCGGGTTCAGTGACTCGCGAGAAACGAGGGAGGAGGAGGGACGTTAGTTTCCATTATTACAAAACTGTAAACATGTGGGATTTATCTTTGTGAATGCGGCCGTGTTTGTGTATGTATCTTTTGATGTATGAATATTTATGCGTTAAGGATGTTTACGCTGAGAAGGGCGCGCTGAGGGACGTACCCTTGTAAATATTTGTAAATGCGGATGTTTTGGTTTGGATTGACGTTTGTGCTTGTGTAGGGAAGTTGATGATGGAGATAATCTGTGATAATCTAGAAAAAATAAGAAGGAAAAAATACATTGTTTATAGCGTGTATCTCACAAGAAAGCACTTGTCCTCTTCTTCATTCTTCTTCCTCTTCCTCCTCCTTCTCCTCCTCTCCTCCCTTCCCTTCCCTTCCCTTCCCTCCCTTCCCCTCCCCATCCTCCTTCTCCTCCATCTCTTCTCTCCTCTCCTTTCCTACTCCCCCTCCTCCTCCTCCTCCTCCTCCTCCTCCTCCTCCTCCTCCTCCTCCTCCTCCTCCTCCTCCTCCTCCTCCTCCTCCTCCTCCTCCTCTTCCACCTTTTTTACTAGACACCTATAACATGGTATATCACAAATTACCAGCCTAAACACGAGAGAAAGACGAAATTTCTTACACGAACGCCCGCAGCCAATCCGTTCCGAGCGTTCGCATAAGTCAGTCTGGATCGGTCCTTGCGCTCTTGGGAACAGGTGCAGCAGTCGTTAATTGAGCGAGGGAGCGGCAGGTAGGAGGGGCCGGTGAGCTCGAGGGGCAGGCAAGGGCGGTGAGTGAGTGGGTGGGAAGGTGGGAGAAGGAGAAGCACGAGGAGGAGGGGGAGGGAGGGAGGGAGGAGGAAGAACAAGGAGGTGGAGGAGGATGTGGATGTGGAGGAGAAGGGAGGAAAGGGGAGGGGGAAGGGGAAGGGGAAGGGGAGGATAAGAGGAGGAGGGGGGAAAGGAATTGGGTTTGGAAAAGGGGGGAGATTAGGATCAAGAACCGAAAAATTAAGATAAAGGTATAATAAGGTATAATATGACAAAATAAGACAAGAATGTTTACTGGGAGGAGTGGTGAAGAATTCTCGTATGAATGAACTGGGGGTGGAGATTCACACCTGTCTCCGCTCTCCTCTCTCTTACTGGTTCTTTCTTTCGTTCTTTCCTCCCTTTCTTCCCCCCCTCTCTCTCTCTCTCTCTCTCTCTCTCTCTCTCTCTCTCTCTCTCTCTCTCTCTCTCTCTCTCTCTCTCTCTCTCTCTCACACACACACACACACACACACACACACACACACACACACACACACACACACACACACACACACACACACACACACACACACACACACGCACGCACGCGTACACACACGCAGAGAGAGAGAGAGAGAGAGAGAGAGAGAGAGAGAGAGAGAGAGAGAGAGAGAGAGAGAGAGAGAGAGAGAGAGAAAGAGAGAGCGAGCGAGCATGGGCATTGGGCAGCCCTTGTGCATGTTCGTGCCCACCCAAAAGCGGGAACCTCTCGCGTACTCAAAATCTTATCCTCTCGCCACTTGTTCACCGACGAGGCTCACAGGCGCCTCTCCGCCCGCCCTGCGCCTTCACCTTCGTCGGAGGCGGAAGTCGCTTCGGCCAGGGATATTCCGCGTCTCTCGTGGCATTAAAGTAATGAGTTGCACTTAAGTTGCCAAGGAGGAGGATTAGGACTTGAAGGATGGCCTCGCAGCGCCGCAGCGGGTCGGGAAGTGCAAGCAAGCAAGCGAGGTTCTGCTGCTGGTTGGTTCGTCGTGGCCTCGAGTTTGCAAGATGATGCAATCTGTGTTTGATTTGTGTCTTTATCTTGTTTTAGATAGGCCACTTGCAGTTATTGCTTTTGGGATTCAGAATGTGTGTATATAATTATATATATATATATAAATATATATACATTTATATATATATATATATATATATATATAAATATATATACATTTATATATATATATATATATATATATATATATATATATATATATATATATATATATATGCACATACACACACACACACATATATCAATTTATTATACATATAAATATACATATACATACATGCAGATGGATAGATAGGTAGACATGGATATAGATAAACACACACACACAAACACACACACACAAACAAACACACACACAAACAAACACACACAAACAAACACACACACAAACAAACACACACACACACACACACACACACACACACACACACACACACACACACACACACACACACACACACACACACTCACACACATACACACATACACACATACACACATACACACACACACACACACACACACACACACACACACACACACACACACACCCACACACACACACACACACACACACACACACACACACACACACACACACACACACACACACACACATATTGAGAGGGAGAAGGAGGGAGAGAGAGATAGATAGAGAGAGAGAGAGAGAGAGAGAGAGAGAGAGAGAGAGAGAGATAGATAGATAGATAGATAGATAGATAGATAGATAGATAGATAGATAGAGAGAGAGAGAGAGAGACCTGCTTCCTCCCGTCTTCGCAACCACCTCTATGCATATTTATAGACACGCCAGATAATCCGCATTTATAAGCAGGTGTTTGCAGATCAACATGAATAGGTGCTTTTGTTCGCTCGCAGATCTGTCTTCACCAGCTGTTGTTGTTCGCAAGAGGGACTTCTTCGCTAAAAGAACTTCGCTAAAACGGCTTCGCAAACAGGAGTTCATAAGAGGCGTCCGTACAGCGCGCCGAGTCATTGACGGATCGTCCATTCAGAGATTGAGTTATTTATACTCGTGTGTGGATGTATGTGTTTAAATTGCGTTCTTGGTCTTTGTATTGATTTTTATTCTATTTGTGATTATTACCTTGCTGTTCGTCATGTGGAGGTCGTTTTTATTGACTGGTGTTTTTAATTCGTGATTATATGTATGCGATCTATACTTTGATGGATGGATCAAGTGTAGATCGAGTATATGATTTTATTAAGTTGATATTTATCTTATTCCCTTGTATGTATGGAGTCTGTGCTTGCTTAGCATTGAAAGTTAAAGGAAATTCAGCATTAAAATCGTGCATTCAGAAATGTCTTGCCTCATGGGTGGTCGTTTTCAGGTGGCTTCGTACAGGTGGTTACAAGTGGTGTGGGAGCCGGTTACCTGGACTTACCACCTGGTTGAGTTACCGTCATAGTGATTACCTTGATGATAATTTGGCGGTGCAAAGACACGCTCCATCGCCGCCATCTTGTTTCGACGATTTTTTTGTTTTTGTTTTTGTTTTTGCCTCTTCGGGTTTTTTTTTTATTTTATTTAAAGAGCGGGAGAAGAATAAGGAGAAGAGGAGATAAAACCAAACAAAAAAGGAGAGGAAGAAGAGGAAATAAAACAGAGCAAAACGGTAAGATATGATATGAAAACATAATTATCAGATGTTTATGGGTAACGTTTGATTTGTTTTAATACTAAATAAAAAGAAATTAATATGAGAAGGGATACTTGTACACCAAGGCAGAAATATGTGGTTATGTGATAGTAACATTAATGATTATAATTCTAACAATAATACAAATGTGATGGTGTAAGTTTCTTCATTATAATCCTAGTCCATCAGTTAAAATAACAATGACGTTTCAATAGTTTAATTCATCCATAAATAAGTAAATATATGAAATAAAGAAATTGGAAAATAAGATGGCGGCGGAAATAATGAATGAAACATCACAATGATAAGACAAATCATTCACTTTACCGCCGTACTAAGGAACCAGTTCGTATTTTTATGGGATACCGACTTATTCTTATTCTCAATACAACCGTCATATGAATTATTATTGTTTTATATCAATTACTCATCTTGCTTCTCTTTCATTAGCCTTTTGTTCGCAGTGAAGCCGCTAGCCAAATATGGTGCGAGAAAGAGGAGCGACATTTTATTCATACTGTTAAAAACATTAGGTGGAAAAAGAAATTGTGATTGTGTGTTTTTTTTTTTTTTATCGGAGTCTTCCCTTAAATGGAGTTCCTAGAAAACGTGAAGAAAACGTGTGATTCAATTCGTTTTTGTTGATTGCGTGTGTGCGTTGAATTAATTTTTTTGTATTGTTTTAAATGATTATTGATATATCTTCTCTTTTTGGATTACAGGTACGCCCTTACGCCGACGTCCAAGTGTGTGTGTGTGTGTGTGTGTGTGTGTGTGTGTGTGTGTGTGTGTGTGTGTGTGTGTGTGTGTGTGTGTGTGTGTGTGTGTGTGTGTGTGTACGTGTGTACGTGTATGTACGTACGTAAGTATGCACATATGTGTCTGTATGTATGTGTATGCATACGTGTGTGGATGTATACATGTATATAGGTTGCATGCATGTGTGTATTCATGTGTGCAACCACACGGCCAAGATCGGCGGAGCGAGTGTGGTTCCATCAACGCCCACACGGTGAGTATACTTAGCTTACCTTCCCTAGGATTTATTTTCACCGTGTCTACTCTGCCGTCGCCAGCTTAGGAGGTAAAATGAGGGATGTTTGGGAAAATGATGATCATAACAGTGATAAAAGGAGGAAGTGGAAGCATTATTCGTAATGATGACTGTTATAATAGTAATGGTGATATATATAATGATAGGTTAATAACACTGGTGAGGACTTGACATGCTATGATATTATGAGTTTAATAATTGTTGTAATGGTAATGATTGATATTGTAATTATGATAAGGATGATAGTGATAATAACAATATTACGTCAGTTTCAAGATACCTTATGTATGTCTAATATTATTTTTTTTTTTTTGTACACGTGTCTTTATTTATTTAGATTTTACCACATGTTATGACTTGATATCAATTTAATCAATATCATAGAGATAAGATTGACGAGAGAGACGCGGGGATCATGCGCAGAAAATGTATAATTATTAGGCAGACAAGGTCGTTCGGTCTGTGTTGTAAGTTCACGAAATTGAGATATTATTAATGGGTCAAGTTTAGGATAAAGATTATGAGTTGTAGGAACATGGGTCACGTTTGCGAAGTCTATTTTTTTTTATTGGGGGGGGGGTAGGGTAAAGAAGGGGAGAATGGGGTAGTAGTGGTCATGGTGTAGTAACAGTAGTATAGTGGGTCACGAAATTGAGATATTAATGGATATTAATGGAAATCTCGGAGTAATATTTGTTTTTTGGGGAATATGGGTCCTCTGCAAAGTTTGTTTTTCTTTTGGCGGGGGGGGGGGGGGGGATAGAAGAGGGTAGTATTAGTCATAACAACAGTAGAAGAAGTAGAAAAAAAAAAAACAGAAAAAACAGTAGAAGTAGAAGAAAGAGAAGGAGAAGGAAGAAGCGAAGAAGCAGCAGAACGAAAATGAAAAGAAGACAAAGAGAAGCAGGAGAGAGAAAAAAAAAAGACGAAGGCGAAGGAAGAGAAAACGAATCGTTAAAAAAAGAAAAAAAACAACAAAAAACAAAAACAAAACAAAGCTAAACAACGAACAAAGAGAATTAAATAGCAAGAGCACAAGTGAACAAAGCGAAACACGTATATCGTCCTGTATCATCGTATGAAAACCGCTCCTCGGTCACCGTTTTTATAAACTCTCTTGTTGTTATTTTTTTCTTCTTCTTCTCCTTTTTCTATTTTTCTTTCTATGCTAAATATAACTTTGTCTTGTGGCTTGTGTGTGTGTGTGTGTGTGTGTGTGTGTGTGTGTGTGTGTGTGTGTGTGTGTGTGTGTGTGTGTGTGCGTGTGTGTGTGTGTGTGTGTGTGTGTGTGTGTGTGTGTGTACTTGGTGCATGTGTGTATGTACGTGCAAGTGTGTGTATGTGTGTGTGTTTGTGTTTGTCCAGGATGCAGGCCGAGCTGGAGATGACATGAGATGCTGCGGCTGAAAGGGTTAATGAGATGGAAATCTCAGAGGGCGTTTGTTATTAGATTGCACGTGAGATTCTGGTGTTTTATTTCTGTCGGTGGGAAACCACAGTGAAGAGGTTCGGAAGAGAGGATACGAGGGAGAGAAGGAGGGAGGGATAAAGAATGCGAAGGAAGGAAGGAGATAAATGAAGGGAAAGAGAGAAGATATTATTAGAGATGTGATGAGATGTGATGTGATGTAATGAGAAGAGAAAGAGTCGAGACGAAAAGAGAGAAGAGAAGGGACGAAAAGAGGGAGAGATAGGAAGAGTGATATGATACGCACAGACAGACACCGGGTAACAAAAATGATGTACTGACATCATAAAGATACCTGTGTCGGGAAGCAATATATTGGTATTATTTTCTTGATGACTAATTCATGTAGGTAAACTTTCTTTCTTGTTATAAATATTATATTTCTCGATATTTTTTTTCTTCATAATTTACTTAATTATTGTTTTCTTTCCGTTTTGCTTAGATCTATTGCAATTATTGAAAGAAACTCAACGTTAACTGTTGCTACCACAGTAGTTTACTTTACAGTTATCAAATAATTTCCTCAAATATCGTTTAGATTAGACGAAGCGCTATCGAAAATGCATGTATTTATTCGGGCGTCTGTTTACACTTTGAGGTAAACAACACGGGTAATGTTTTATTTATTTATTTTATTTTTTTTACAGTTTATAACTTCCTGTTTCTATCAACATTTCCCGATACTGGCGAATCAACATTATTTTAACTCATTAGTGTGTTGCTGTCAACCTTCCTCCCTCCCTCCTCCTACCCTCCTCCCCCCATACCCTCCCTCCCTCCCCCTACCCTCTTCCACCATTACCTTCCTTCCCTCCCTCACTCCCTCCCCTTACCTTCCTTCCCTCCCTCACTCCCTCCCCTTATCCTTCTCCCTCTTTACCTCCCGCCCTCCTCTTCTCCCTCACTCCCTCCCCTTATCCTACTCCCTCTCTACCTCCCGCCCTCCTCTTCTCCCTCACTCCCTCCCCCCCTCCCCATCTTTTATGAGGATCCGGTCTCCTGTTGTTGTCTTTTTTTTTTCTTTCTTTCTTTTACGGCCATTTTAACGAGATCCGGTTAAGCGGTTAAGGTACATTTCGGATAACTATTGAAGCTGTTTATTCTTGTGGTCGGTTGAGGGCGGTTTTATTTTGTTTGACTTTGCAGGCTTTTTTTTCTTTCTTTTAATTTCTTTTTCCTTTGTGTCTCTTTTTTTTTTTTATGGGGGTGTTTGTTTACATCTGTAGCGCGGCTTGTCTGTGCTGCTGTGGTGCTGGAGCGCGTGTTTTGTGAGCCCGATTTTGGTGATGCGTAGGACTGGCGGAAACGATAGAATAAGAAACACGCACGGACACTCAAACGCGCGCGCGTGCAAATACACATACGCGTACACACACACACCCACACGCATACGCACACGCACGCGCACGAGCGCATACACACACTCTCTCTCTCTCTCTCTCTCTCTCTCTCTCTCTCTCTCTCTCTCTCTCTCTCTCTCTCTCTCTCTCTCTCTCTCTCTCTCTCTCTCCCTCTCTCCCTCTCTCTCTCTCTCTCTCTCTCTCTCTCTCTCTCTCTCTCTCTCTCTCTCTCTCTCTCTCTCTCTCTCTCTCTCTCTCTCTCTCTCTTTCTCTCTCTCAATTCCCTCTCCCCCCACACTTAACCTCCCCCTCCCCACCCCACCCCCTCCCCCACCTATATTTGTTTATGCAAATGGCGCCGGACACACTTTTATTTTGGTAGCTACAGCTGGTCGGAATAGGTGGGTTGTATTTTTACAATGACTCTAGAAGTCGACCTTGTAGTTGTAGGCATATATGGTTTTATTTGCGTGTTGTTGTTACTGATGTCGGCGCCGCGTCTGCGCATTCTTCGTTTCATTTCGATCACTCTTTCGCTGTGTTTCGTCTCCGTTTCAGTTTCTTTCGTCGCTCGGGTTTCAGTGTTCATCATTTTTCTGGTTTATTCGAAGGGGGTTGGCGGATAGTCTATTTCGTACATTTTAAATCTGTCGATCTCTTTGATTTGGAGATTTACAATGCGGAGTTTTTCTGCTGTTTTGTTTTATTTTATTTATGTTAGTCTTGTTCGAACCAAAGAAAGAGTAACATGATGCGAAGAAATAGCCACAAGACACAACTTTAAATTTAATGAAAGCTTATTTGCAGTTTTGTTTTCATTAAATCCGGTGTGGTCTGATGCTGCAGCTTTTATTTTTGATTCAGTTGTTGATTCTCCGTCTTGGGTGTATATATATATATATATATATATATATATATATATATATGCCTTCTTTCGTTTCCATTATTTTGTTGGAGTATTGATTGTGCTGACAATGATGGTAATCGCGCTGATGAGATTGTATTGATGACGGCAATGTTGACAATATCAGCTTTGAATTCAGTTGTTTGTGTTAGTTTTATTGTTGTTGTTTTTTCTAGTGACTTTCAATAACGGTGTTGATTATTAAGAAATAACAACAACATAATATAACGAAATAATCATATTCATAATGGTAATGAAGTTATTGCTATGACTGCTGCTGCTGCTAGCACGACTGTTGTTACTACTACTACTACTACTAATATTGCTACAACTATTACTACAACTATTACTACTACTACTACTACTATATTGCTACAACTATTACTACTACTATTACTACTACTACTACTACTACTACTACTACTACAGTAATTAGATGTATCGTAAATGCTCAGATAGTGTTATCATTACTTCAGACTAAGGGTTTTAAGTCTTCACAACTGCCTCAGTTTGCCATATTTTTCAAATCGTGAAATACGCTTTCGAATGACAAAACAAATCTTATTCATGAACTTGGTGCGCTTCTGCGGTGTCATTTGTCTCTGGACTCACAATGGCGGGTGAGTGCTTGTGTTATTTTTAGACCGTTGGATTTTATTAAGTTATTTTGAAGAGCGTGTTTGTTCTACCTGACCGCACAACTGGCTGCGGTTACTCTATAGTGCGTGATTTCGTGCTCTTGCTGTTTGGTTGATGTATATGTTCTTTTCTATTTATTTTTTGGGGATAATTAATATGGTTACCGCGTGGGCGAGTTTCTGTATCCAGTTCATTCCTGTTAAATCTCGCCTCTTTTCTCTTCTCCTTCCCGTCGCCCTACCTCTCTTTCTCTCCCTCTTCTTCTTCCACATTCGCTTTCCCCCTTCCTCTTCCTTTCCTGACAAAGCAATCAATGGCTTGCTTATGCGGCCGAAGAAAACCTTATGAATTCCAAAAATGGCCTCATTTAGGTCGCATCACCATACCTCCGATGCCCTTCTCGCCTGGAAGTGAGAAAGTGGCTGGGTCCTCAGTCCGTAGCGAGAAAGTGACGCCAGGGTGTCGCGCTGGGGTGTGTTGATGCGGTAAGTAGGCTCGGGCAGGTAAGGCTGGCAGGGCGGGGGTGGGAGGGGTAAGTAGGTTGTCAGCAGGTAGTTTGTAGGTGGCGGTTGGTGGGTTGTTGACGTGGTAGATGCCTTCGTTAAGTGGGCAAAGGCGATGAAAGGCGGCCTTGTTATGGCGGTTTGTAGATCGGAACGTCTCGGCGAAGGTGGTCGCGTCGGACGGAAGGAGCGTCATGGTGATTCGAATACCAGTTTTTAGCTGGCAACAAATAGCGAGTAATCAAGGGCAGGACGCGGATTAATGGATTGCGAATACCTGCCAGCGGGTCATTCGCCCGAGAGGTCCTAGGTGGGTTCAAGAGGAATACTAGGTGGGCTCGAGAAGAATTCTAGGTGGGTTCACAAGAGATCCTGGATTCAAGAGGATTCCGAGATGGGCTCCAAAGAGATCCTAAACTCTAAGAGAAATCCTAGCTGGGTTCAAGAGAGATCCGAGATGAGTTCAATCGAGCAAAGGAATTGAAGACCCAGGTCGACGGGGCAGGGGGGACGAGACCTACGTTCGCGAGGGCACGGACGCTCAAACAAGGTCGGCAGCATGAGGGAGGAATGGCGGTGATGATTCTGTTAATGAGACGGAGCGATGGGTCTCGAGCTTGATGGATTGGCGCAGAGAAAGGAAATTTGGAGAGGGAGGGAGAGAGAAAGAAAGAGAAAGAAAGAGAAAGAAAGAAAGAGAGAGAGAGAGAGAGAGAGAGAGAGAGAGAGAGAGAGAGAGAGAGAGAGAGAGAGAGAGAGAGAGAGAGAGAGAGCCAGAGCCAGAGAGAAGAAATATTTATGATTGTAGAGGAATCAGTGGAAAAAAAAAGGTTTACATGAACAATCAAAGGAAATCAAAACCAAGGAAAAACGACAAGCAAAGCAAAGAAGCGAACAAAGAAAAAATGATTGAATTATCAAACACAAAGAAAGAGACAGAAAGCAGAAAGTTAAAGAGAGGAGTGTGAGGAAGTAAGAGAGAAAGAGGGAGGGGAGGGGATGGAGGGAGGGAGGGGAGGGGGGTGTCGCAGTACTTTGTAAGCAGAGAGCAAACGACAGCGCCTATGTGTCGGCCCACCAAACACATTTCCATCTTGCTATGGAGCGGACAAAAACTTACCACACGGCGATTTACATACAACTTGAGCGAGACCACTGGGGGAATTGTGTGTTTATTCGACCCGTGGAGCTGAGGCAATCGACCCCCCCCCCCCCACTTCACTCACATCCCCCTTGCATCCTGCCCACTTACCCCCACCCTACCCATTGCACCTTCTCCCCCTACCCCCCACCCCCACAACTTGCATCCTGACCCCTTCCACCTATCCTGTCCCTTCCTCCTATCCTGCCCCCCCTTCCCCTATCCCACCCCACTCCCCCTGTCCTACCCCCGCCCCCTTACTCTATCCTAAGCGACAACTGCAACGAATCTCATTTCCATTTGGTGTTCTCACGGAAGAGGTGGAGGTGGGTGGGACCTCGGTGTAAAATAGCTTAAAGGGGGAGAAAAATATCGAGGAGAAGAAGAGAGAGAGACGGGGGGGGGGGGGGGGGGAGGGTCAGAGGGCAGGGGATTAAATAGGCAAAAAAATAGAATAGAAACGGGATATTAAGAAATAGAGAAACGCGCGCGCACGCACGCACACACACACACACACACACACACACACACACACACACACACACACACACACACACACACACACACAGAGGGAGAGGGAGAGGGAGAGGGAGAGGGAGAGGGAGAGGGAGGGAGAGAGAGAGAGATAGAGAGAGAGAGAGAGGAAGGTAGGAGCTAGAGGAGGGGAGACCAGTGCCCCTTCTGGTAGTCGCCTGGAGGATGTCGCTACCTTGCCTCTGACCTTGGGTGGTATGACGCTTAGCTGAAGGTATTAGCATACTGGGAAACTCTCGAGGGGGGGGGGGGGGGCTGGGTGATCGCTGATGGTGAGGGACAGATAAGGAAGAAGAACAAGAGAGAGAGAGAGAGAGAGAGAGAGAGAGAGAGAGAGAGAGAGAGAGAGAGAGAGAGAGAGAGAGAGAGAGAGAGAGAGAGAGAGAGAGAGAGAGAGAAATTGAGAATGAGCGATGAGGCATATAGAGACGGAGAAGCAAATAGAAACAACGAGGAAGACAAAGAGAGAGAACGAGAAATAACATGCAAGGAAGAGAGAGTTCGAGGTTGACAAAGATAAAGTCAGACAGAAATTAAAAGAAGCAAGAGACGATTTTACCTGACCACTTATATCTCGCATTTACACTCACCAGCCCCTTCAGAGGCGCAGTGGTGGACAGATCTGAAAGCTTTGCTTCATGGCCACATAAGAATAGCGAAAGTAATATTCCTTTATAAAAAAAACAGTTAAAACAACAAAAAAGTTTTGAATAAATAGACAGATAAAATTGAGTTTGCCTTCGCATGAAAGTAAGCCCGTGGAAGTATCGGCATAATCGCAGACGCCATATGTGGGGGGAGGGAAGCATTAGACACGGGGTCGCTGCGAAAAACAAAAGAGCGTCGAGGAAGTGACTCACAACAGGTGTTATGGTCGCCAGGAAAGGATCGCAGACGCTCGGGGGAAGGATCGAAACTTTTTGTCAGAGCCGTCTCGTCGTAGTGGGCGCTGTTACAGTAACACCTGGACGGGAACCAAAACTTTTGTAGCTGGGAATGAACTCTGGGCGCGCGGGGAGCCGTCAATTACAGAGGGCTGGGACCGGTAAACAACCGCCCAGGTCGATAAAAAAAGAATATCAAAACAAACTTTATATTCATGATGTTCATTGAGATATCCGGGATTAGGGGACGGCTGTGAGAAGAGGAAGAGGAACTTCTTTGTCATGTGAAGGAAACTTGTGCGAACACAAGGCTGCAAAGTACAGGTAATGCTCCCAAACAGACCGAAATTACAGCTGTAATGTAGCCACTTGTCCGTAATGCGGGGGGGAAAGCTCGCATCAAGCCTTAAAGTCACTATTTCAAGGGATCAAAAACATTTTAGCTGCGGAAAGAACAGCGTAGAAAAATATCAAAACAAAAGGGTAAGAAGAAAGAGGAGTGAGGAAGCGGAAGTGTAGAAAGTCAAAAGATTCTATTGTAAAGGATAAAAGCGTATGATGAGGCAGTACGATACTCCACACGTCGCTCTTTTCCTCGTATTTTTCGTCTTTTGCTTCATCTCTAACGGAACTTATTATTATTTTTTTTCGTCATTCGGCTTCACGGCGTTTACGTGTTCTGTTATTACTAGCGTTCTACTTATTGTTTGTTCTATTTGGAGAACTCTCTGATTCGCACTCCGCTCGTGTCCGTGATTATCGTACATGTGGCGTTATGGCGCTGTCGTACTTTCAAGTTCAAAGTGTTGTTATTTGTGAATCGTTAGACGTGCCTTACTGGGTTGATTGTTATGATTGCGGTTATGATGTTGACACAAATTTGTATATATTTTTTTAGCGTAGTGATTTTAAGCCTGTCAGTTTGGGTTTTAATGCAATTATTTCATCTTTATATATGCACACACACTTGCGTTCCCCGATGGACGAAACAGGAAAACCCACATTCTTCGCGCCTCCGTCGACCAAGAGCGAAGAAGGTCGTTTTCGGTCATGCCTTTATATGCTCTGATGATTGCACGTTGATGATCTTGTCCTCTAATGATCCGGAGATGGAGAAAAGCTGATAAACAAGACCCGGATAGATTGATAGATAGGTGGAAAGATAATCTCCATATACAGGTAGAGGCGCAGCGTGATTCGGGAGGGATGAAATGTTTCGTACTTTAGGATGATGTTCGTAGATTAGGCGGGTCAGGAGTCGGTATGTTGATGGAATTTACAATGGATGTTTGAGAGGGAGGCAGTGAGGACAGACAGACAGACAGACAGACAGACAGACAGGCAGGCAGGCAGGCAGGCAGGCAGGCAGACAGACAGACAGACAGACAGACAGACAGACA
>NC_061846.1:10259614-10260855 GCF_019202785.1 Penaeus chinensis
ACACACACACACACACACACACACACACACATACACAAACACAATAACTAAATATAGACATAAACAAACAGTCGCACGCGCACACACATAAACAAAAGCACAAATAGAAGCGCATTCGGGCCTCATGGAGTGTATAAACAGTTGGACTTCATTTAAATGGCAAAAACTGGATCATGGTCTTGTTGCCAAATCATTTATCGGTATTTAAATATTCCCCCTCTTTTCTTCTTTTAACGATTGTTACGTTATTCGCCTCTTAAGTAGAAATAGAGTCTTGATAAATATGTTCTGTTTATGTTTCGGATTTCGTCAGGATTTTTAGTTTTTCTTTTCGTAAATTGTTGGATCATCATCATTATTATTACTATTATAATTATTATTATTATTATCATCATTATTATATATATATGTGTATTTTTTTTTTTTTTTACTATTTTCGTGTGGGCGGCTTTGTGGTTTTATTATTCTTCGTTTGGAGAATCTGAAGCTTTCGAGGAAAATGTTTTCGATACTTGTTTTCGTTTTTTTTTTCTGTTTAAGCATTATTGTTTTATTTTATTTTATTTTGTTTATTTATTTTCGATTTATATTATTTGTCTTCATTTATTTTTCTATTTATATTGTTTATCTTCTGTTATTTTTTTATTCATGAATCATTATAGTTATTAACACCACCTAAACTGTAGTCAACATCATCAAAACAACTTCAATCATTATAATAATTATAATAACCACCACAATCTTCATCCTCACCACCACCACCGTCACTACAATCTTCACCACCACCACCACCGTCACCACAATCTTCACCACCACCACCACCACCGCCGTCACTACAATCTTCACCCTCACCACCACCCTCACCACCACCACCACCGTCACCACAATCTTCACCAGCACCACCACCACCACCACACGCCCCTCTCCCCCGCCCTCCCCAGGCCCCGCCCCTTATTCGGATCTCCACCTCGGGCCTTCATGGGGAACTGGGGAAGGTCCAGCCAGGGGTGCCCCTCAGAGGCCGAAGGGAAGGGGAGTGCCTGGAAGGGTGGGGTTGGTGGGGGGGAATGGGGGTGATGTGGGGGTTAGTGTGTGGTTGGGGGTAAGGGGAAAAATGTAGGGATGGTGTTGGGTTCGGGGTTGGCTTAGGGTGTGGGGGGGGAGGTTGGGGGTAGGAAGGGCAGGTAGATGTGCTGTTTGGGGGGGGTGGGGTAAGGGGTAACAAGATAATCAACACAATA
>NC_061846.1:10265955-10268455 GCF_019202785.1 Penaeus chinensis
GAGAGAAGAGAGAAGAGAGAAGAGAGAAGAGAGAAAGAGAGAGAGAGAGAGAGAAAGAGAGAGAGAGGAGAGGAGATGAGAGGGGGGAGAGAAGAGAAGAGAGAGAGAGAGAGAGAGAGAGAGAGAGAGAGAGAGAGAGAGAGAGAGAGAGAGAGAGAGAGAGAGAGAGAGAGAGAAGAAAAACTTTGCAACTTAGCACGGCGAAAGTCCCATCGTCCAACCCCAAACAACCAGGCAAAAATTGAACACAACCGAACGCACCGATCACGACGTTCCTCCTTGCTTTCTCTTCCTTGCCTCCTTCACCCCTTCCTTTTTTCCTTTTTCGCTTTCTTAACTCCTTTCTCTTCCTTTCTTCCTTTCTCGCTTTCTTAACTTCTTTCTCTCCCTTTCTTTCTTTCCTAACGCCTTTCCCGACCTTTCCTATCACGTTTCTCTTCCTTTCTCCCTTTACCAGATCCTTTCTCTTCCATTCTTCCTTCTCCCTCTTTGCTTTCTCTTTCTTGACCACATCACTTTTCTTCCTTCCTTCCCTTTTCTTGTTCACTTCTCTTCCGCCACCCCCTTCCATCCCTTTTCTTTCTCATTTCTCTTCCTCCTCTTCTTTTTCCTCATAAGAATCTGCCGTCCCTATTTTGTCCTCCTTATTTCTCTCCCTTCTTTTCTTTTCTCCTTCCTCCTCAGTTCTCTTCCTTTCCCCTTTATTCCCTCCTTACTTCTCTTCCTGCTGTGTGGCGCAGTGGTAACGTTCTCGTCTAGCAATCTTGCTGACCTGCGTTCGAATCCCTCGCCGCCAGTGGATGGTCACCCCGGCTATTCCTTGCACACGGGTTAATTTACAAGCAAACAGACAGCCTGTCACACCAAACATAAAACGTACCATTATAACAAATGGAATTAACTAAATTATTTATTTATCTATTTATTATCCTTCCCTCCTTATTTTCTCTTCATATCTCTTCCTTCTCTCCTTCCATCCTCACCTTCTTGACTCCTTTTTCCTCCTCACTTCTCTTCCTTCCCACCTTTCTCCTCATTTCTCTCCCTCCCCCTCCTTCCCTCCTTTTTCCTCATTCCTCTTCCTCCCCCTCCTTCCCTCCTTTTTCCTCATTTCTCTTCCTCCCCCTCCTTCCCACCTTTTTCCTCATTTCTCTCCCTCCCCCTCCTTCCCTCCTTTTTCCTCATTCCTCTTCCTCCCCCTCCTTCCCTCCTTTTTCCTCATTTCTCTTCCTCCCCCTCCTTCCCACCTTTTTCCTCATTTCTTTTCCTCCCCCTCCTTCCCTCCTTTTTCCTCATTTCTTTTCCTCCCCCTCCTTCCCTCCTTTTTCCTCATTTCTCTTCCTCCCCCTCCTTCCCACCTTTCTCCTCATTTCTCTCCCTCCCCCTCCTTCCCTCCTTTTTCCTCATTCCTCTTCCTCCCCCTCCTTCCCTCCTTTTTCCTCATTTCTCTTCCTCCCCCTCCTTCCCACCTTTTTCCTCATTTCTTTTCCTCCCCCTCCTTCCCTCCTTTTTCCTCATTTCTCTCCCTCCCCCTCCTTCCCTCCTTTTTCCTCATTCCTCTTCCTCCCCCTCCTTCCCTCCTTTTTCCTCATTTCTCTTCCTCCCCCTCCTTCCCTCCTTTTTCCTCATTCCTCTTCCTCCCCTATCCCCTACCTCCCCGCCCTTCCCCCTTCGCACACGTTCTCGTTTAGCCACGACACGCAAACTACTTGAATATGTACGACCTCCCTCCTATCTCTCCCGGATGGATAACTTCCGAACGTTCGATGCGCTTTTGTTTCGCTCACGTGAAATACATCCTTCTCTATCTCTCTCTCTTTTAATTTTTCTTTAGCTCTCCCCAATCCCTACCTCCCTCTCTCTCTTTGTCTTTGTCTCTGCCTCTGTCTCGGTCTCTCTCCCTCTCTCTCTATCTGTGTTTCTGTCTCTGTCTCTGCCCCCCTCTCTCTCTCTCTCTCTCTCTCTCTCTCTCTCTCTCTCTCTCTCTCTCTCTCTCTCTCTCTCTCTCTCTCTCTCTCTCTCTCTCTCTCTCTCTCTCTTTATACACACACACACACACGTTTCATATTTTGGGGTTATGTACGATTAATTCACATTTCATTATCTATACAGACTAAGCCTTTAGAAAGACGTAAAATATGGATAAGTCGAGACCAATAGCCTTTCTCTTCCTTGCAAAATAGGCTGCAGGTCAACCTCAAATTAGCAGATCTTAAAATTGTTTTTGACTGCCTGAACGTGGATATGTGTATGTGTATGTGCATATGCGTATCTATCCGTATCATTGCTGTTCTCTCTCTCTCTCTCTCTCTCTCCTCTCTCTCTCTCTCTCTCTCTCTCTCTCTCTCTCTCTCTCTCTATATATATATATATATATATATATATATATATATATATATATATATATATATATACATACATATATATACATACATATACATATATATGTGTGTGTGTGAGTGTGTGTGTGTGTGTGTGTGTGTGTGTGTGTGTGTGTGTG
>NC_061846.1:10273455-10276701 GCF_019202785.1 Penaeus chinensis
TATGTATGTATGCATGCATGTGTATCTGTATATATACATCTACATATACATACATATATATAAACATATTATATAGTCATATACACATAATATTAATCATAATCATAATAATCATAATCATAATCATAAAAAATAATAATAATAATAACAATAATAATTATTATTATTATAATATTTCTTTAAGTAATAATAGGATAATGATAATGATAATAATAATAATAATAATAATAATAATAATAATAGTAATAATAATAATATAATAATAATAATAACAATAATAATAATTATTATTATTATAATAATAATAAACATCAACAACAATAAAGATCATAATAAAATCAATAACAACAAAAATAATAACAATTAAACAAGAAGAACCAAAGACCAAACAAAATAAACAACAGCGATAACAATATCAAAGAAAAGTAATAATAAATAAAAAGGATAATAATTTTTCAAAAAAAATCACGCCGGGGAATAAATGTAGCGATGATGACGAAACAGGAAATAGAAGAATAAAGGTAAACGCAGGGTGCACCTCCCCCCCCCCTGCACGCACGCGGGGGGGGGGGGGGGGTTAGCAGAGACTTTGACACTCGGTTCGTTAGAAGGGCTGTGTTATGGGCGCTATCTTTCTTTCTCTTTCTCTCTCTTTCTCTCTCTCTCTCTCTCTCTCTCTCTCTCTCTCTCTCTCTCTCTCTCTCTCTCTCTCTCTCTCTCTCTCTCTCTCTCTCTCCTTTTTTTCTTTCTTTTTTCTTTTTCTTTTATTTTTGTCTGGTTCAGTATGTCTTTCCTCTTTTTTTATCTCTTTCTTTCTCTTTCTCGCTCTCTCTATCTCACTTACTCACTTTTTCCCTCTCTCCCTCCCTCTTCCTCTCTTTCCTCCCCCCGTATTTCTTTCCTTCGCTCTCCTGGATGTGCGTGTTGCAAATCATGCATGCACGCACTCTCAGGGGAGGAAAGGAGGGGAAGGGTCGGGGAGGAGGAGTGGGTAGGGATGGGGGTGGGGAGATGGGGGGGTAAGGGGTTGTGCACTCTGCTTGGCAACACTCCTTTGTTCGCGAAAATCCTAGCTATGGTAACACTTCCTTCTTTCTTTGTTTTTATTGCTTCTTTCTGTGTCAGTCAAACTAATCTTCATTTTCTTGAATTATTTTGTTTGATATTTTTTTTTTTCTAAAATTCATTGTACACTTGTTTCTTCTTCTTCTTAGTAATCTTTTTTTTCATGCTTTGATGCAAAGTCATTGTCAAAACAATGAGTTTGTTTTTCCCACACGCTTGTTACGTGTTCATAAAAAATCGAACGCACGCGTGTACACATACAACATTCATACATATAATATTCGCACATGCAAATGAACACACTCATAAATAACCACAAACAAACACAATCACAAACAAACATACACACACAACCGCCGTACACACGTGCGTGACGAAGCAAATGTAACAGGATATAATATTTTTGACCCAGCGCCACTTGCGAGAATTTGTTAAAGAACAGAGAGTCGCTTCAGTCGTGCAGTGTTGCTAAGGGAAGTGCAGTGTTGCCAGGTATGCATTGCGGTTATTCTGGGATGAATCTGGGGGGAAGGGGGGAAGGGGGGAAGGGGGGAAGTGTGCGTGTGTGTGAAAGAGAGAGAGAGAGAGAGGGAGAAAGAGAGAGAGAGAGAGAGGGAGAAAGAGAGAGAGAGAGAGAGGGAGAGAGAGAGAGAGAGAGAGAGAGAGAGAGAGAGAGAGAGAGAGAGAGAGAGAGAGAGAGAGAGAGAGAGTGAGAGAGAGAGAGAGAGAGAGAGAGAGAGAGAGAGAGAGAGAATGAGAGAGAGAGGGGGGGGAGGGAAAGAAAGAATAAGAGATAAAATAAAGAAAGAAAGAGATAAAAGGAAGAAAGAAATATATAAAGAAAGAGATAGCCGGAGAAAAAGAAAGCGAAAGAGAGAAAGACAGAGTATGAACGTGGGTGTGAGCATGAGTATCTGTAACTGAGCCTGTGTCAATGTGAACATAAGGATGTAAGTGTCCGTGTGTGAACATGCCCTGTGTATACTTCGGTGTACCCGTGCATGCGTTGATTTACATAAAAGCAAAACCCTTTAATTCCAAGCGTGGATACGAAGCCCGGTGCAGTATAAGTTTTCAAGACAATTACTTCACAGAATTTGTACCACAAATCCATACGATTTTGGAAACACGTAAGGTGGCAGTGTGGCGAGATAATCGTTTATCAAAGACACCGAATGCTAACTATAACGGTTACAAGAGACAAATCATGTGTAATACATATAAATCACAACAATTTCTCGTCAAATTTATGATCATTAAGATAACCAACTTCTTTTTTAAACTGAAATAAAGTGAAATCGACGCAAGAGTATCAACAGAAACACATAAAAACTGAATTTTAAAAAAATAAACGCAACGACAAAAGATGGAGGAGAGGGGGGGGAGGGGTCAGGGATGCCCTTAGTTAGTATTACCAACGATATTTCACCAGTTCTGGCTCATGAGAATATCATCATCTTTTAAAATGTCTTCCCCGTGAATTAAACATCCAAATTACACTTCCGTTAATCGATCTTTCAAAAA
Organism: Penaeus chinensis; assembly: GCF_019202785.1. Classification (NCBI taxonomy): domain Eukaryota; kingdom Metazoa; phylum Arthropoda; class Malacostraca; order Decapoda; family Penaeidae; genus Penaeus; species Penaeus chinensis. Next base: position 10,276,045 of record NC_061846.1, read on the forward strand.
ACGGTTACGAGGCACAAACAACCATTACCCATTACAGCCAAACAACTAAACAAGTTAACAAAGCAATTCACAATCGCACTTAAACAACACACGCCGGAGAAAACAAACGTACTTAATCCCCAAGGATAAAATAGAATGCTTCTTATCCTGTTCTAGCTGTTAATAGGATAATAGGCCTTATAACACGTATTACCTGAATCTACCTGAACCGTTTATATTTTTTTCAGCTGACTCGTATTTGCACGATTATCACGTTTTGGGGAAGGGGCACAGGGGGTGAGAGGGTGCATATCATTATAAATACATACAAAATATATACGTATATGCATCGATATATGTACTGTAAATGTATTGGAGGATGTGTTCGTCTATCAATGTTGCTCTTTTTATATCAAGTAATTCATAATAATAATAATAATAATAACATTGGGAATAACAACACGAAGGAAAACATCTAACAACAATAAATAAATAAATAAACAGCCTGTTACACGAACGTTATGCAAATCCAAGGCCAAGAATTACGAATATTTATTACCTTTATCGCTTTGATATCGAGCAGATTCGCAACCAGGAACAAATTCATGAAAACCAAGGCAATAAACAAATAAAAAAATAAACAAATGAATAAGGGCCGAGGAAGAGGAAGAACGAAAG
>NC_061846.1:10276801-10279301 GCF_019202785.1 Penaeus chinensis
GGGAGGAGGGGGGAAGAGGAGGAGGACCAGCAGACGCAGCAGGAGCGTCGTGGCGCCGGGACCTTGAAGCACATTCATTGATAACCCACTCTTTGTTTTAAAAAATTTCTCCCCGGGGTTTGCCCCCCCCGCAAGGGACTTTTAAATCCCGAAGTTGGCGCTGATTGGCTTCTGGTCAGTGTTTCCTGTTATCTAATCTTTCAACGCGCATTGGTGCTTGCTATTTGCATCTGAAGCTCCGCTCATTAAAATGCGCATTCCGATGTGTATATATAGCGTTGATAAATGGCTCAGTAAACTCTCAAAAAAAAAACCCAGCCCGCTTATGTTTAATGAAACCGACCTTGCTGCTAAATGTATCACCGCTTGTTTATTACATCGCTAAAGACAAGATCTGCAGTGTTTTGAAATGACGCAAGTCACTCATTAAAGTTTTCAAAACCTTCAAACCGCAGAACCGAAATGTGACACCAACTTCACCTTTTGCGATTTTTTTTTTTTTTTTTTTTTACTCGTACTATGATCAAAGTATTTCATATCTTCATAGTGAGAGATTTCATTATGCTTGATACTAATATTACGGTCTCGTACGGTGCAATAACATTCAAGGAAAACCATCATCGTTAGCATAACAATGGCCTTCTCATCTACTGTAGAGGGAGGGGGAGGAGGGGGGATAGCTTATGCAACAGACGTAAAATATCACTTGGTTTATCCCCCCCTCGCCCCTCTGCACCCCTCAACCCCCCCTCCCTACTCCCTATCTCTCCCCACACCGTTCACTACCGATGAACCTGCTCTTGCTGTGGCTCGTGCTGCTTCGCCAAAGGAAAACATGATTCCACAGTGCCACTGGGATATAATGCTAGTTCTCTGTTTGCGTCTAAGTAATGATCTCATTCTGTTTTCTGGGGTACACATAAGGAGCACTATTTACGTGTTGGTGCATAGAAATGTATACAAAAAATAAAAACATATTTACGGTGTATAGGCCTATGCCTATAGGTAGGTACGTACATAGTTATACATACTTACATACATATATACAAGCATACATACATATATATACATATATATAAATATATATATATATACATATACATCAATAAATGAAAGAATTAACAAATAAATAAATAAAATATAGATACATATCATATATATTTATATATATAATATATATACACATACAGGTATACATATACATACATACATAATACATATATATACATATATATTATATATGTGTATATAGTACATAAGCCTACAATATATGTACACAGTATACAAACTGTGTAAATTATTATATTACTGTTTTTCAGTCATTAAATTTCACGAGACAGCTACAGGTAGAGGTAGAGGTAGAGGTAGAGGTAGAGCTAGAGCTAGAGCTAGAGCTAGGGCTAGGGCTAGGGCTAGAGCTAGAGCTAGAGAGAGAGAGAGAGAGAGAGGAGAGAGAGAGAGAGAGAGAGAGAGAGAGAGAGAGAGAGGAGAGAGAGAGAGAGAGAGAGAGAAAGAGAGAGAGAGAGCGAGGGAGAGGGAGAGAGAGAGCGAGGGAGAGGGAGAGGGAGAGGGAGAGGGGGAGGGAGAGGGAGAGGGAGAGGGAGAGGGAGAGGGAGACGGAGAGAGAGAGAGAGAGAGAGAGAGAGAGAGAGAGAGAGAGAGAGAGAGAGAGAGAGAGAGAGAGAGAGAGAGAGAAACCCAAGACCAAAATCCCTAGAACGAGCGACGGCCGGAGAGCCTATCCCTCGAGGACATTCACCTTGCGATTGGCTCCTTCTCGACGTCGTAGTCATCCTCGACGTTCCCGCTTTGGAAGATCTCGTTGAAATCCGGGTGGTCCTCGAGGCTGAGGAGACCCCTGAGTCCCCTCGTGTCCCCTGGCGTCCCTTTGGCCATTTCGAGCAGCTCCCTCATCCTCGACCCAAGTGGTTTCTTCTCCTGGCTAACTGACGGCTCGCACTCACTCTTCAAGTCACAAAGCTTTGGACCTTGGTTGAACTCTTTTTCTTTCTCTTTTTTCTCTAAGGTCACTGGCGCAGGTATGCTTCTCCTTGTGATATTTGCGAAGTCACATGTGTCTGGATTTTTCTTAAACTTATTTTTTCTTCTCTCCAAGGAGGTACTCGAAAATATTTTGTCTTCGTTGGAAAGGGGGAAAGGAGTTCTTTCAGCGTCCTCTGGCTGCTGAGGCTGTCCCCCTTTCCTTCTGCTGCCTCTACTGCTCTTGCTGGACGTTACTCACAGCTCCAACAGCATCAACTTCTAAAGGGGGAGGGGGAGGAGGGGTTTTGAGGAGTGACAGCGCTTGTGCTCTCGACTCCTTCAGTGGTGCCTAAAGGCCGCCACGCCGCCTCACACTGGCACCTTTATCCTCTCCACCACTGCACCACAACACTCATCACACTCACACACACTAGCAACCACTTGGAGGTCGTGGATGCGCCGAGCGTCAAAGGCTCTCCGCCGTTCACTGGCTCCCGAGGCACTCTGAGCCGAAGAC
>NC_061846.1:10301801-10306801 GCF_019202785.1 Penaeus chinensis
GTCAGCAAGATTGCTAGACGAGATAGCTACCGCTGCAACACACACACACACACACACACACACACACACACACACACACACACACACACACACACACACACACACACACACACACACACACACACACACACACACACACACACACACACACACACACACACACACACACACACACACACACACACACACACACACACACACACACACACACACACACACACACACACACACACACACACACACACACACACACACACACACACACACACACACACACACACACACACACACACACACACACACACACACACACACACACACACACACACACACACACACACACACACACACACACACACACACACACACACACACACACACACACACACACACACACACACACACACACACACACACACACACACACACACACACACACACACACACACACACACACACACCTCTCTCTCTCTCTCTCTCTCTCTCTCTCTCTCTCTCTCTCTCTCTCTCTCTCTCTCTCTCTCTCTCTCTCTCTCTCTCTCTCTCTCTCTCTCTCTCTCTCTCTCTCTCTCTCTCTCTCTCTCTCTCTCTCTCTCTCTCTCTCTCTCTCTCTCTCTCTCTCTCTCTCTCTCTCTCTCTCTCTCTCTCTCTCTCTCTCTCTCTCTCTCTCTCTCTCTCTCTCTCTCTATATATATATATATATATATATATATATCTGTGTGTGTATGTGTGTGTGCGCGTGTGTGTATTTGTATATGTATTTGTATATATATGTATATATACATAATACATAATATATAAATATATATGTGTGTGTGTGTTTATGTGTAATATATATATATATATATATATATATATATATATATATATGTGTGTGTGTGTGTGTGTGTGTGTGTGTGTGTATACATATATATAAACATAATACACACACACATACATACATATATGCATTTATATATATACATGTGTGTGTGTGTGTGTGTGTGTGTTGTGTGCGTGTGTTAGCGTGTGTGTGTGTGTATGTTTGTGTGTATGTCTGTGTGTGTGTGTGTGGGTGTATGTATGTGCGTATATATATATACATACAATCATACATGCATATATATATATAGATATTTCTAAATCTATTTCCACCAAGTGCCCACGGGGATTGTGTGTAAAACCTCACTATCATTATTCATGTATGAGTTGATAGGTAATGGAGCTGTAAGGTTATATGAGAGAGGAACCCAAAAGAGGCCACCCGTGATGCGGGAAGCTTCAGGCTTAGGGGCCAAGGAAAATGAGGGGCCCCGTTCGTTCCTCGAAAAAGGGGGTGAGGGGACCAGGCTGAAGACTCAGAACCCACACGACCTCACAAGCCAATTATCCCCGGAGATGCAGGCCTACCAGGAGCGTGACCAATACGAAGCAGCATGACAAAAACATACAAAATCTAAAATAAAAAAAATAGAACCGTGCAGAAGGCACCAAAGTAAAACAAACTAATAAGTAAAAGACAATTGCCAGAGGGGCTTAAGACTGAATAAAAGTACGCCAGAAGGGCTTAAAACAATAAAAAGAACTAACATCTAAGATAAAACGAGTAAAAGGTAAAATGAGGGAAGAAGTAAAAGCTCAAGTAAAAGACAGTAAAAGGTATGATCATGAATAAGAGTAAACAGTAAAAGGACAAGATTAAAGCAAGTAAAATTCAGAGAAAGTAAAAAGTAAAAGTCGAAGTAACACACATGGTTCACAGTGAATGTAAAATAGTAAAATGGCACGTCCAGCCTAAATACACCTGGGCAAGTAAAAGGGGCAGTACAACCTTGTTTCGGCATCCACGGTGTAAAATCCAGACAGGTAAATCCAAAGGGTAGTCAAAGCACAGTCAGAGTATCCACTTCCTTTATTTAGCATGAACGTGGGGGTTACATTAACCCCCACGGACGTCAGCGTAGCACATAAATTGCATAGAACAATAAATAAGAATGGTTTTAATAAAATAAAATGTACAAAAGATAAAACCAATCACAAAAACAATTAAACATTAAAAGAAATAGTTAAAGAATTATAGTTATGGTAAAATAAGACGTAAAAGAATCTGCTGCGATTCATGAATAAAAATCATAAAATATGTAACTTACTCTCGCCGTAAAAGAGAAATTAAAATGATGAATAAGTAAAAAGAAACCATACAAAAGTAAAGCGGAGCTTAAAATACAAGAGATAAAAAAAAACGTGAATAAAAAGATGCAGTCGCAGCAGATGTGGATATCTGTTATCCGCACATCATCAAGATCTTTGTAATCCATGCACGGATAACTAAGGATCAAAAGTTTATTTAAAAACAATACAAAAAGGGATGTAAATTAAAGTAAAACATGTACAAAGAAGAGCCAGCGTGGTACAGATATAAAATGCGTAAAAAGGAGGCTGGCAGAGGGAAGTGGTCCGGCTGTGCTCGACTCGCCCTGTGGATTTCGGCAGGATGCTGGGTAGGATAGGGATAGGATGGAAGCAGGAGAGGATAGGATTAAAGGTAGAAGGTAGGGTAAACGGGAAAAAAAGGAATGGAAAAGTGGGAAATTAACGTAGAAGCAGAAGGAAGTGAAAAAGCGAAGGAACAAGAAGAGGGTGCGAATAAGAGGGGTACGAGGGGGAAATGCGGCAGGATACAGGGCAGGATAGGGATAGGATGGAGGCAGGATAGAGTAGGGATAGAGATAAAAGGTAGAACAAGCAAAGACAACGAGAAAAAGAGGGAGAAGCTACAGTGGAAGTAGAGAGAGAAGAGAAAAAGCGAGGGGACAGGAAGAGGGTGCGGATAAGGGGACGAGAGGGATAGAAGGATCGGAGCAAGGAAGGGGGGGGGATAGGTAGTGGGTATAGGGGGGGAGAGGAGGTTGAAAACCTCACAGAGCAAGTTAGACCCTAGTTACACATCTCTTTTAATGGGTCGTCTGGTATGGTTGGTCTAGTGCTGGTCACTCTGGGTCTTACCTGGAGCGGCAAAGGTTCGAATCCTGGCCAGGGAGGGTTGTTATACACACACACACACACACACACACACACACACACACACATATATATATATATATATATATATATATTATAGTGACCTATTCTCGTGATCTCTCTCTCCTCACATACCAGAAAAGCCACGTGTTTCTTATCTTACAGTAACCACTGTCCTCAGCCAACTCCAACAGGTCTACACCCATGACAATAACGAAGTGACCTTAGAACACGCTAATTCAACCCTTATTGCTCGTAAACAATTCCCATGCTGTTGTTCTGATATGTCTTGTTGATACTTAAAATGTCCAAAATGCTCATTCTGAATCACTAAGTATGTTATCGCTATCATTATCGATATTCAAATGCTTTATGAATACTCTGTTTCTGTCTGTCTACTTATCACGAAGCTTTTTAGTCTTGTAAACACCATAAATCTCTGTATATAAGGTACCCTCGTTCCTTCACCACGAAACTATCAAATGATCAAATGTATCTGGATTTGTGTTCATTCATATTGTTCTATGTTTTCAATTATGAAATGTTTCAAACGAAGTTTTATCATAAACATTTCTGAGCAGTCGACAAAGACCGCTCGACAGCGCCGGCCTGGCAGGACGCCCCGTTCCTCCCTGGGCGCCTCTGCCTTTCCTGTATTATACCATAGAGGACAGCTGCCATACTCTCGTGCTAATGAACTATAGAAGCTGCGACAACTTTAACTACACCTAAGAACCAAACCAGTGTCATCACATTGGGGATACACTTCCTGCTATCCATTATATTTGTGACAGCGCACTGGAATAGCCTCCCCTGTCAGCACACACACACACACACACACACACACACACACACACACACACACACACACATATATATATATTGTGTGTGTGTGTGTGTGTGTATTTATAGATTTATATACATATCTATATAGATATGTATATATTTATTTATGTATATATGTATATGTGTATATATACACATCTACTATATATAAAAATATATGTATCCATATATATACACGCATATACAAATATATATATATATATATACATATACATGTGTGTGTGTGTGTCAACATATATATATACATAGATATATTATATATATATATATATATATATATATAATACACACGCACACACATACACACACACATACACACACACACACACACACACACACACACACACATATATATATATATGTATATATAAATAATGTATATATATATATATACATAAGTATATACATGTCTTTACAAATATATTTATATATACTGTATATATATGTATATATACATACTATATATATAAATATATACATCAATATATATATATTTATATATATATATATATATGTATATATATAAACACACACACACATATCTGTATGTGTGTGTGATAGAATATACAGTACCAAATCCTAAACTGTTGCTCCCCGCATTTCCACTGGCCAAGACAAGATAAGCTCACTGATTATTAAAATCATACACAGACGGACCGGTCATTTTAAGCACTTTTCCGACTATAGAATTCTACAAGAAATGGCACAGAACTAAAACTTCAAAACTGCTCCCACCTATTGCTAGAATTTAATCGTGAGTTTTCTTAGTCCAATATTTTTATTACAATAATTTTATTCTCTTCGTTCTTTCATAGATATCTTGAACAGTATGATTATTACTAACACAGTTATCATCTCTGTTATCAATATCATAATTACAGGTACAATTATTTTTCTAAAACATCGTCGCAAAATCTCTTTAATATCAGAAGAAATTTAATCAAATGCTTGGGAAGCAAAATTACATTAACTTAACCCCATGGTTTATCCTATTCGTTTTCTGTCTCTCCTTCTACCTCTTACTGACAGCTTTGTAAAGAAATACATGTATAAGAAAATGCCAACAGCATCTGGTGTTCCCAGGCGATCACCCATCCAGATACTGACCAGACTCAACGTTGCATAACTTCGCTGATCGGACGAGAAGCGGTGCT
>NC_061846.1:10311801-10314301 GCF_019202785.1 Penaeus chinensis
ATTATTGACGGAGACACTTGCAAATTATCCATTTGGTTCGTGAAGCGTTTAAGAACGGGCATTCAGCGTAAAATAGATATATGAATAAGAATGAGCAGCCAACTACTTATCTTTTAAGTATGAAACTGTGACAGATGTGGTATGTCACTAAAGTTCCTTGGGGGCAGTCTAGGAGCAGACTGATTTATTTACTGTGTGTACAAAGATAGGTATGTGCAAAACATACAGTCGCTTATTAGTTTCCACTCCAGTAATTTGGTTGCAGTCTATGTTCCATAAATAATAAGTGGGAGGACACATTGGTTGAAGACTTTTCTTTTTAAACCTAATGGCAAGGAACGTCTTAGTATGCTACTGTGTCTGCCGAAGGCGCTCAAGCCGAGACTGATGCGTCGCTTAATTTCCTCTTGAATAGACGTGTTTGTCTGTATGAGTGGCCCTGGATTTATATACCTTTAGCGGTTCGCAATATAACATGTACCTATTTGAATTGAACTTTACTGTTGAACACGACCTTAGTCTTTTTCTTGTTCATTGTATAACTTTCAGACTTTCAGGTCGTTTATTAATTGCTGTAGTTTATTTGCTGGTTGGCTGAAGAGAACAATATCGTCTGCAAATCTTAGATTGTTTAAGTGTTTGTCCCCTGTTTTGATACACTTTCCGTTTCATTCTAGCTTCTTGAATATTTCCTCGAGGAAAGCTGTAAACAGTTTTTGCGAGATGGTATCCCCCTGCCTAACACCATTTTTAATTGGTATTTTGTCGGTATCTGTCTGCCATTAGATGGTTGCTGTCCCATCTTCGCATATATCTTCCAATATTTTACAACAGACGTCCTAAACTCGTTGTCTTCGAATAGCTTCGAACACTGCTAGTATAAATAAAGAGTGAAATGCCTTTTCGTATTCGACGAATGCCATACACATGAGTTTCCTATATTCGTTTATTTTTTATCTTATTTGGATTAGTGTGTGGATGTGGTCTGTTGAGAATCCACTGTGGAAGCCTGCCTGTTCTTTAGGTTGGTTAGAATCTTTTTTACTTTTGTGAACAGTTTGAAAATAACTTTTTTGCATTTTCCCAAGCTTTCGGAGTTTGGCCGTTGAGAAGACGTTTGTTGTAAAGACTGGTTAGTTGTATAAATCCCTGTAAAAGTCTTCCACTATAATGATTTCATTTTTGTAATATGTCACTAGTTTCTTTATTACATACATTCCTATTCCAAGTCTCCTTTAAGCTATTTTCATGCTGGTACACTGTTTTATAGCCTTTGCTAGTTCAACTAATTCTATTTTGACCCTGTTTGCAATACCCTACGTTTTTGCATAAGCTGTTCAATTTCTACCGAGAGCTTGATGGAGCTTTGTTTGTCGTTCTTACCGCCTACTTCAAGTGCAGCTTCCTTTATTATGTCATTGATGAACTTTGTTGATTTGGTCAGTGTTGAGATCTTCGTCACTGAGAGATAAAGATCCGTTTTGGATGTTAAATTCTGTCGCCCTGGTCTTCAAGTTCGCTAAATCTGGTTGCGGCTTGTGTATGAATGTGTTCCTTTGCTTCTGAGATGTAATTCAATTTCGCCTCTGGCCATTCTTTGTCCGCTAACATTTACTTTATGAATAATTTCCACATGGTTTTAAACTATATCGCGCCTATTTGAAATTATGAAGTCAATTACGTTTTTTTTTTTTTAAAGAACCTGTCACACCTTAACGTTTTAGAGAACGTATGGCTAGCGTATGGTAAACATGTTAAACGGTGGCGTACGCTGAACTCTTCGTTTTTCGGCGCGTTGTCGACGTATGCAGAGCGTATAAGACAACGATCGGGGAACGTACTCAGCGCGTGAGGAACGTGTGAGGAACTAACTAACAGGTAATGATACAACGCGTGAGGAACGATCAGAGAACGAATGATAACGATCGCCTAACGTGCCTTTAACTTATCCCCAGCGTATGCATAACGTACTGGCCACACGCTGGCATACGTCGAGAATTTTGTGCATGCTCAAAAACTTCTCGCTGTCCCTGCGTACGACGACGTACGGCACCGTACGCCACCGTACTTCAACATACCCTAACGATGGAGCAGCGTACCCATAACTTATTCAAGCGTATGCTGAGCGTGTGCCACCGTTTTCCAGACGCTAGCCATACGTTCTCAAAAACGTTAAGGTGTGGCAGGCCCTTGTATGTCAGATGGCGACTTCCATGTCCACTTCTTGTTTTTTTTCGGAGAATGTATTCATGGTATTAGATGATCGAGCCTCCGTAAATCGATTAGCTTTTGTCCCTTCTCATTCCTAGTGCCTATTCCGTGAATCGCAACTACGGTTTCTCCTCATCACAATGACTGCAGATTGGAGCATGAACGTGAACAATATTATGTAATACACACATATATACATCTATACACACACACATATATATATATATACATATGTATATATATATATATATATATATATATATATATATATATATGTGTGTGTGTGTGT
>NC_061846.1:10324301-10334301 GCF_019202785.1 Penaeus chinensis
ATAGTTTTTGATTTAGATACCAGAAACTTGAACATTATAGTAACTGTAATGAAGACAAACTCTTACCAAGTTTAATACTTTGCAGAAACTACAAAGGAAAACAAAAGCTATGAATCATGACACTTTCCAAGAAACACTTGAGAATGGGAAAAGGTAAGATCATATCACATTTTTAGAATCATGTTTATGAAGGATAAGTAACAAAAAGTTTAAAAGCTGGAATAATGCAGTACACACTTTATATACAGATGGGCACTCAACAGCTCAGCTTCCTATAATTATTTTTTTGTTGGGGCAATGGTGTACTTGTGTGGTTGGTGAAGAGCTGTGTCTGAGAAACTAATTATTATCATCACCAGCTTACCAACCTGTCAATAATGATCACCAATCTGTCAAATCCATCTTTGCTTTGATAAAAAAAATAATAAAGCATAGGTAACACCCAGAGAAACTAATACTAAAGCATATTTATTCTTTTGATTTCTATCATTTAATTTATTATAGTCATAAGACAGAGTGAAAAAAAAAATTACATTTATCATCACATTTATCCCTTTGCTCTTCATTATCTGTGTCTCATAGTTATTTGAAAATGTTCCTTCAGACTCTTTGAGGAACATCACTACCGTCAAGCTGTCATGGCTTTAGAGAAGATTATGGAGGAGTATCTCAAAAAACACAAAGGTGACCTGAAGGTATGGTAATATACGATTAGATTGTGTGGTAATATACCTAACATATGGTAATTCTCATAAAAAATCCATTTAGATATTTAGTTATTTATTTCTTTGAGTACTTTGATATTCAAACCCAAAATCTCACTTTATTTTTTAAAGACCATAAAACTGTACCAATTATTTGCAGGAAATCCAATTTGCAACAGCCTTGTGCGAGATACATTGTGGACGAGGCTACATTACTGATGGTATGGATGTCCTGAAGGTTTTAGTGGGTGACGCAGACTTTGTACTAGCTGCTCGCTATTGGCTTGCAGTTAGTTATGAGAAGATTTGTATGTAAGTAATGTTTGTCAGTGTTATCATGATTACTGTCTTTGTTATTTTTATTATTATTATAACTGTTGTATTACCAATTATTTAATTTCTTTTATTACTGTCCTTAACATATTCAAGTATTATTTTTATGTTCATAACATTTTTAACAAATTTTGAGAAAGTAGAAATATTTGATAATGAATTTAGCAATTAACAGGAAAAAAAGGATTTTGTAAAGAATGAGAAAAAAAGTTATAAATACAGACACATTGCTCCGGAGTCTCATCTCTAACACATTCTTTTTAGGTTTAAAGCTGCAGGGTCATATGCAAAGTCTTGTATTGAGGAACTAAAAGAAAACAGAAACTATAAAGGAAATGTGTGGCCTGGTACTTCTGAGATCATTCCTGAGACTACCCCTGCATATTTGGCAGTATGTTCAATATTATTTTTTTTTTCTTACATCATAATTACATTCTGCTTTCTTCTTTAAATTGAATGCCATCTAAATTTTGTAACTGGTATTGCATACGATCTCATATAATATCTAATGAATCCATTTTTAACAGAAAGGCTCCAAGGAACTGCTTGAGAGGATGACATCATCAGTTCCAGCACCTAAAGCAAAGTGCCATCTGAGTAACTGTTGTTCAGTTCAAGGTCATGCTTTTGCCAAACAGGAAATTTATTTGCAGTAAGTACTTCTTATCACTAGTGTTCCATGCACAGTTAATGCTTTCACTACTAAGTTCTCCCACAACTATTCAGTGTCAGAATAATTTTTAGAATTGTTTCTTGAAGAAATTGTTTTCCTTTTCAGATATATTATTCCAGCTTTTACTTATGTTCCTGATTCAGTTTACATTACTTACAGAGACCTTGAGTTTAAAGGTTATATAAATGTGACATGTGAGGAGGACTGCACCATCAGTTTCCATCATGTGTGCTGGAAATCCTTGAAGGACCAAAAAAAAGATGCGAAGAAAACAGAAAAGGTGATGCCTAATAACTAATATATGGATCAGACATTTGTCCATGTGATAAAGATATAATAATTAGAGTATACAGCCAAAATATCCATTATTTAGCTCAATAATGTATCTTTTTAAATATTTATATTTCCAGGATTTTCTAGGTACAGAATGCATAACTCCAGATTGTTCAGGCCTGATATATAGCATAACTATATATGACAAAAACAATGAAATAAAATTGGAACTAGTTAAAGATAAAAAAAGAAATGACAGTACAGTAAAGGAAAAGAAGAAGAAGTAAGTATATAATGTCATGTTATTTCAACATCTAATCTAACCAATAATATTCCTGTTTTCATGAATCAAAATTCAATAAATATTCAAATCATTCCTGTTCTTGGGACGAAATTAAGCCTTAAGAAGAGCATGGCTATCAATTAACTGTTCTGGGAATGGTTCCTATTAAACAGGGACAAGAAGAAAGAGAAACCACCAGTAACCAAACCAGAAACACGTGAAAAGAGGAAAGAGAAGCAGGGAGGTGCAAGCATGGAAGCTGCTGGACTAGAACAGGTACTTTGGAATCTTGGTGACTTAATGTTCAAATGTATCTTTTAAACATTTTTCAAGGGGGCAGGACTGCATCACAAGTAATTTTGTTCTAGTTATGAGGAAGATAACTGTTCCCTTCTCATGAGCAATTCAGCAGTCATCATTCACTGCTCAGTTATTTCTCTTCTGACTTGCCCATCTGTCTACCATGTAATTTGATGTGATTACAGCAAAAAATATTACATATCAAATATGCTCATTGCTATAAATTTAGAATGAGAATGAATATATTCACAGTGCAGTTTCGATTATATCTTAGTTAGTTGATATAATTGAAACTGATCAGAGACATCTCTTGCACTGTGAAGATATTCATTCTCATTCACACCTTTAATCAAATTACCTCATATAACAATACATCTCAAATTTCTCTACTTGAGACAAAACAAATACAGTAATTTTTTTTCCAGGAACAACACATTAATGACACAGTAAAGGATCCCGATGTGAGAGATACCACACAAGAAATGGAGTAAGTATGTCTCATTGTTATTTAGATGTGACTGTATACAATGTCTTTGAAACTGAGTATGCTGTTCATTTAAAATTACTTTATTTTTCAATTTACCTAATTCCTGTCTGCTATTACTAAGATTTAGAAAAAGTTCCCATAACTGTAACTGAGCACTATTTAGCAATTCTAATTGAAGTTCTGTAATTTTGTGATAATATAGTTACATATAATAAAAAAAAAAGCACTCTGCATTCATGTAGAGAATTAGAGTAAGAGTTGCTAATCAGTTAATCTTACATTGCCTGTCCTAAATATGGTTAGTATGTTTGCTTATTCTTACCCATACCAAATAAGTTAGTATGGGTACTAAACAAATACTTGGTTCATTTTAGTATGATGAAGTTCTACTAAAAGCCATTCTGCTGTGCACACATTTAACTTTTTTGAAAATGTCTGGAAGTTAAAAGATAATGAAGGAGAAATTTCTATTAAAAGCTAATCATGTGCTTCAGATCAACTGTTTCCAAAGCTCCTGCTCTGCCAATTGATCCTGAAAGCCTGGAATGGACAAATGTTACTGTGCTCAAGCCATCTGCTGAAGAAGAACAAACAGACAAGGCTAAATCCATAAAGAAAAAGAAGAAAAAGAAGAAAAAGAAAGCCACACCCCAGGCTGATCTTTTGGGAGATCCGCTAGATGCATCCGAAAATGTTGAGTAAGTTCATTTCCTCCTCATTCATTTTTTATTTGTGAAACGTTGCTGTACTAATGTGTTTGGATAGTTCACGTACCTAGAGATCCTGTGCACACATTTATAGCTGAGGAAAGTTGCTATAAAAAATGCAGAGGATATTATTTGCAATTGCTTGGTGTTAATATATCAGTTTATATTAAAGAACCTTTCACAGGAAGAGTGGGGTCTGAATGACATGTTATGCATTCCAAGATGATTAAAGTGTAAAAAAAAATCATATATGTAATAAAATAAATTGATTTGCATATTTTACAAGTAAAATATTGTGACACATATTAATACAGTGCCTCAATACACTTCCCTAGGAATGAATATGTAGCACGTTTAAAATTACTGAAGCAGGAGAAAGAAGAGAAAATGATGTCCAATGCACAACTAAGGAAATTGAAGAGGGCAAGAGCTCTAGAAAAGAAGAAGACCCTAAAAAATGAAGCTTCCAATGATGTGGGGGAACTGCCATCTGAATGTCAGCATGTGCCACCGGTATGTTAGTTTCTTTGGTTTGATACTATGATTTGTATTATTGTGTCTTATTTTTGTCACTCAAAAAAGTTTTCTAAATGAAGATTTTTTTTTTGTCTGATGTTTTACATTCTATATATCTGTTACTTTTGACATTTACAGATTGACCCAAACAACCCATTCTTTATACCAGAAGAGCTTAGAGAAGATAATGTGAAATTTGAGCAATTCTTAAAAGAAGAAAAACTTTGTGGAAAAACTTTGGATGATCCACCACTGAGAACAGTTGTTCCTTGGTAAGTATACATAAAAATAGGTTAGAAATATTATTCAGAAAAAAATCCCTAAGCCAGAAAAGAAAAAAAGGAGGATAGGGAGAAAGAAAGAGACTTGAATAAATTAATGGAAAGCAAGAGAGAGGGGGTTACAGAGGTAGAGAAAGGAGGGGGAGGGGGGAAAAAAGAAAGAGGCAGAAAGAGAAACGATTGGTATCATTATCTTTGCTTCTAGCTGATTTTGTGTGTGTGGGGGAGGGGGGCGTATTGATTTAGACCATACAATCAGTAAGAAGTCTAACAAACTGTCCTTTCTTTATTTTTTATGAAGAGAAGGCATAAGTTTTGAGTATTGCATCTGTGTTATTACTTGCAATATTACTTCAAAGTTTTACTTGATATTTGAAAATATAAGCCAACTATATTGTAATTGCAAAGGCAAATTTTACATTCAGGATGCAAGCATGGAATTATTTCCCAATACAATCTATGCATCAGAAGATCTGTACTAATTCTTCATATTCTTTTTCCAGTTATGATGGTGACATTAGTATAAATATCCTAAGTAGTCTTCAAGAGGTTGATAAAAAAACCAAAACAGAATCCACCAGTTCTCCAGACAGTAGTGAAGACATGGTCACAGGAGCTGAGAGTGCAGCACATGCTGATCTGAGAGCAGAAATTCTTGATATACCATACTCTGATGTTGATGTTGATGTTACATGTTCAATTTGCCTGGAACCATATGATGATTTTGTCTCGGAGACCCTTGACTGTGAACACAGGTTCCACCGCAAATGTATAAGATATTGGTTAAAACAACAGTCAAATTGCCCTAACTGTCGGAAATTTGCACTAACAGAGGAGGACTATCCATCATTATTAGATGCTAGAAAATGGTTATTAGAATGATTTTTTTTTTTTTTTTTTTTTTTTCAACCTTTTACTATAAACAGACTAAATCATCATTTTCCAAACAATGTTCTTCATATTCTCAGATACAAGGGACTGATTAGAAAGCATGCAGGAACCTTTTATCCCCCTTAAAATAGACACTCTGGCTCTCTGCATAAGTAGGCAATCAGTCTTCCCACTGCTGGAACCATGAAAAGTCTTCTTATTACTTACTTCATTGTGTTTCCCTGGCTCTTCAAAAACAATTCAAAGGGTAAAATTATTAACAACTTGGTAGTGTGCACTGTCTACTGTTTTCTTTGTATGTATTTTGTTTAAAGAGATGGCTCTACAAGAGCTTTGTCACCATTTGTTTGTTTCCATGGTGACTAAGCTGTTCTAGAGCCATTTATGTAAATCACTGTGGTTTGAGCATGTACGAACATACCCTCCAAACATCAGCTGGTTCATATGAAGTGCTATCAAGAGATGTAGACTATAACAAACTCCCACTTTAATCTCAATAACACCTTAGCCCAGAACAGATTCAAATAAAGCAACAACAATCCCACAAAAAGGATTTTGGCTACTTTTTTCACCAGCAAAAAAAAAAACAATAGGCTTGGTGTGTATACGGCTAGAGGATGAAAGCTTCCTCAAAGTAACCAGTAGAGTTTTTATTTTATAAGCAAAAGACAGATACTTTTCAGTCTTCGTTTGTGTGTCTATTTTTTAAGATAATAATATTTTTAAAATACTTTTATTATAAATACTTAGGTTATTGGGTGGAATTAAATACTCCATATGCATTAATCAATATTCATTGAAATGCTGTACTACAAAAATATAAATTCAACAACATTAAATGAAAAAAGATGCATGGCTTGTAAGTCTTTGGCATAGAATAAGATATGAAAAAGATATGGCTATATATATATATATATATATATATATATATTTATATATATAAGTATTTGTATATATATAAACTCTTTAAAAAATAACAGATGTGCAACAAACAAATTTCTTTTATTATCATTGTGACAATTATATTAAAAGTTTTCATAACTACTGCTACACACACCTAAATATTATCAAATATGATCATATCAAAATTTTGTGCTTTTTGTGCCATTAATTCTCATTACCAGTAACTGGAACATGTACCTTAATAAGATTATAACATCACAATCATATATGCAAACCCTGACAATATCAAATTCATTAGAGTCATCAGCTGCTTTACATGCAAATTCCTTTTACTAAAGCAAGTATAATGATCTACCTTATCATGAGTAATTCAACCCTAATTCATCACTAGATATAATTTTCTTGATCACACTATGAAGCTCAAATCTCTCTCCTGAACAAATGCCAGCCCAGTCATCACAGTTCAGGTTCCACGTCATCACTCCGGCAAAATGGCTGTCTTTTGCCCACTTTACCTAAGGAATAAAAATAAGGAATAAAAAAGGGGAAAAGGACATTACCCTTGGATGTTTCCCTCTCATCATCAGTGATTTTTCGTTTGAAAAAAATTTAATGATTTTACTTCAATTTACTTGTTTCCATTTCAAAATATGGGATGAGAGGGGAAAAATAATTTCTTAACATCATCAGCTTCAAAAAAATTTGTGACTTAACTTCCCAACTTGTATCTGACCTAATATATACATTAGATATCTTTCACATAAAAATATTACTACAACTGCTACTACTACTACTATTATTAATAATAATAATAATTATAATAATAATAATAATTATAATAATAATAATAATTATAATAATAATAATAATAACAATAATATTAATGACAATAATGATAACAAATGATGATGATGATGATAACAATTATAATCATTCTTATTACTATAATAATAACGACTTTTAAAAATAATTATAACAATATCAATGATAAATATAATAAAAATAATCAAACATTAATATACCATTACCAAAATGACACCAAAACTTTCTCCCATGTCCATATTCCTACCTTTTCCCTGATGCTCTGAGGATCTTCATAAGAAACCCAATCCCTTTCCCTCACTGCATAAGGGACCTTGCATGATTCATCAAAATGTCTTTCTGCTCCTTCCTTGTAGAATATGCAAGCTTCAGGGTATGACACAATGCCAGACAGCATGCCCTTTCCAACTGCTGGTGATCCAGTTTTGTTCCATGCTGCATTCAGCAATCTATGAATAGAATGGAAATAGATGTGTATATATATATATATATATATATATATATATATATATATATATATATATATATATATATATATATATATATATATATATATATAAGTGTGTGTGTGTTAGGAGAAGCATTGTCAATAAAAGGTCAGTAAAAGTTTTCAAACCTTCACTTAGTGGGGCCTTTCTTAACAATATACGTCTTAAAAAATCACTGCAACAAAGGCTAGTGTCTCTAGTTAGAAAACAATCTATTACCATTTCAACAAAAGCAATATCATCTTTATTCCACTCTTAGAACCAAGTAATATGTGAAAAGGTGTCCCTTACTTCCATGTGCGGCCATAAGTAGGAATTCCAATGACTAGTTTCTCCTTTGGCATGCCTTTCTTCACCCAATAATCTGCAGACCACTGGATATTCATAGTTGCAAAGTAATATTTGTCATTTTTACTTTTAAAGAGCGGGGCATTATAGCCTGTAAATGGCAGATATGGCCAGAAGATGTGGTAATCATAACCCATCATTGACACAAAATCAACATTCCTGGAAAATATAGATGAGATATTAAAACAGTTGACATAAATTTTGCAAGATTATGAATTTCTAACATCAAAGACAACAATAATAACTTATATAATTCTTCCTTATCTAACATAATAGCATGATTATTTCTGGTTTGAACCTCAATATATCAATCCCAAATGCAAAAGTCCTTTGAAAACCTTTGTGACAGATTCTCAGTGATGGTTCATAAGTCACCAAAGCTATTAAATGAATTTACTACACAGTGAAAAATGTTTGATAAAATGGAACATGATTAGCGTAATTAACAAGCCCATAACATTCTTTATGTACTTGCCTATGCTACTAAAAACAATTACATATACTCACAATTACCCTGGCTGTCATTAACCATACTGCGTCCTAGTCCTATTATAATGTCGTCTCTATCATCTACAGTGACTCCAGCATTACTTTAGCTGCCATTAACCATACTGCTCCCTGGTCCTAAAATGTATTCTCTATCATCTAAGGGACCCCAAAGGCAGCATTTCCAATGGTTCAGAGTAACCTGAGTATGTATACACATGTAATTACAGATAGTTCAGACCATTAAAAACATATTATAGATTAGACAAATTATAAGGAGAATAGACAGTGCAAGATTTTTGATAGTGAGTGATTTTGGCATTTGCTGGTGCTTTGCTTTGCTGGTGCAAAGCCTTCATTAGCTGTGTAGAATTATTAGCTAATTTCTGGACAAATAGCTTTGTCAACTATAATGATCACAGATGTCACTAAGAACTCTGAGTCAGTTCTCCTACAATTGTCTTACACTTGACAGACATACAGCATCTATAAACCCTAAAACATTAACAGATAATTACAAGATATTTTCCTTGCAATGTAGCTATTTTCAAATGATTCTTCTTACAGTCAGCTCACAACAGATTTTAACAATGTGACAAAATCTGCAATTCAACTGTGCATAAATGAAATCCAAAGGACATGAGGAGGTTATAAAAAAAAAAAAAAAAAATGTGAACTTGCCTGGATAACTCAGAGATTTCATATGACCTGTCTATGATTGCCTTTGGAGCTGCTACAGCAATTGTGAGCAAGAGCGGTTTGTGTAATGGTGACTGAAAGATATGGAACAAACAATCAAACATTAGCGCTTAAAATTCAAATCTAATATAAAGAGAAATGGAAATATTAAGAAGGACATACAAACAGACCTGACTAACTATCTGAATAACTAAATTAAGGTTTGCAAAGAGTGAACAGATGTGATGAGCAAAATCCAATGTTTGTTGACCACACCTCCATACACGTACCTCAGAGATAAAGGATTGAAGAATGTTTCATCAAATATCAATAAAGTTAATTATATTCCACAAAAAAATATATTTGAATTAACTGCTTTATCATGAGAATAATAAAATTCCCATATATACCTTAAATTCATGGTAGAGATGCTGAACAAGTCTTGTGAACCATCTCTTCTCCTGCCTGTTTCTCAGCAAAGCAGGCCATGCAGGAAATTCCCAGTCAAGGTCTAAGCCATCAAAGCCAAATGTTGTGATGAATTTTCGAGAATGTGAGGCAAACCTAAATATGTGAAAGAATCATATTTAGAACTAAATTCCCTCTTTCCTCACTATCTTGTGTTCTCATTGAAACAAGAAAGAATTGGATATATAAACTGATATCCAAAATCAAGGACTTTTTATATTTGAGCCCTTATCTTTTTGAAAATCTGTCTCATTACTTTCATTACTATCATTAAAACTGAACGATCATAATTTCTGACATAGAATCCCTAAAAATAACAAACGTATCTAGTTATTTACCCTGCAAAAATTGCTACAATA
>NC_061846.1:10344301-10346801 GCF_019202785.1 Penaeus chinensis
TCTTACAGTTTGCTCCAGAATGCTTGAAAAATGCTAAGAATCCCCAATGGAGAATCTTCCCTACCAAGTAAATAAGACATGGAAACTGTAAATATGGCATTCAGAGACATAGAAACTGTCAACCATCCACCATCAAACACTAATTATTTTACAGTAAGAAATGGATATTCTTCAATTCAGGTCTCTGTCAAGGTACCATAACCCTACGTTCCCTTTCCAGAATTTCTTTAACCAGTTTGGTGGATGTAAATACACACACACACACACACACACATATGAAACGTTTCATTAGAGTTTCACTTGTACTTTCTCTCCTTCCAAAATTTTCGTAGGTAGACTTGCCATTCACACAATGCGAAATAGCTATCTCCTTACTTTTTTCCTAATTAATATATCACCTACAACATGTTCATCAGAACAGCCATTATCTGAATTTTTGTGCAACTCTCCAAGAATTTTACTCGAAGCCAGTCCAAAACATGAGTGACCTTAGAAAGCGGAATAAATTATTGGATAAGCAAGTGAAAATTCCAGTCGAATAAATAATCAAGCAGCATTACCACAACCCCCCATTCATCAGGATTAGAATACCCACACAAAAAAAGAATAATAAAAAAAAAAAAATACTCAGGTAAAATATGGAGCGGCATTCCCATTTTGCAATGGCATAACGTGGGCAATATTGCGTTTGTCCAACATCCTTTTTTGTGACCTTCCAAGGTCTCACCCTCCCCAAGGCAATGCTGAAATAACACCCGTGGGAACACCAATAACTCGAATAAGAAATGAGTCTTGCTCTTTTCTTTAAAGATAAAAGGAGATATCTATAGCTTCAGTGCATTTATACGAGGTGCTGTAGTATAATTTTTTGTTTTCTGTCAGCCAAAAAGTCAACAATGGGTCTAAAACCTACTGTTAACATAGCAAATCATATTCCTATATATCCCGTATTAATATAATAATATATGTTGTAGGTCTATGTCACCGACCACACCCAGTGCGGTGTTATCTCCGGAAAGTGTCTCCACCCGTTCTTATTCTCCAGCTTGCCCTTCGCTCGGCCTCTCGTAGGAAAAGAATTGTAGAAGACATAAGCTGCACCATATGTGGATATGAAACTAAACATGATTTGATAAAATATAAATCTGCATCCATGATACCTTAGAAATACGGTTTCCATGTACTCTTTTTTTCACGTTAAGCAAATTTACTACAAACTATTATCACATTAATAAAGAAAAGTAAATCCATACTGACCATTTTACAACCAACTGTTACACCATAAAACAACATGTATTTAAGAGAAAATAGAGAGAGGAATATAGCATAACTCTTCGTTTAGAATATTCGACAAATGGCAACTCAACCAGGCTCTGTGCCATGCAGGAAAAATCTCACAAAATATTATCTCGTGTACAGTTCAGTGTGACATTAATGCGCAGTTCTGGACAGATCGATTTCGTTTTCGGTTTTAAAGCTAATATTAGGCCTCTCAGGTTTTTTTTCTAGGGAGGAAGTGAGCGAGGAAGATACAAGGTAACAGGTGTTCTGCAAGGTGGTGGTCTAGTGCTTTTTTTGTATGAATTATGCAACTGTAAATAAAAAGCTGACACCTTATTTATATGTGAAACTATGTTGCAGGGATAGTTTTTTTTTTAAGGGGTGAGGTCTTGCTTATACTTAGGCTTATACTTTGATGATATTAGGACAATTATTAGATTGAGCTGCATGAGTTTTATTTTTCCTCTATCATTATTATTTCTTGTACTTGACTTCCAGTTTTCAATTGAAGGGATGACTGCCATAGAGTCAACATGATGACAATGTCTGTAAATCCCAAGAGCTTTATTCATGAGCTTCCTGCTAAAGTGTATTTAGACCTTGAAACAACACTGAATGATGGATATTGGAAGAAAATGGCACTTCTCTGCAGAAATGGTCTTGGCAGATGTGTTTTTAGGTTTGTAAGAAAAGTTGGTATTTCATTATTGTTTGTTCTTAATTGCTTTAATTGTGTGCTGTCATTTCAAGTAAAAGTCTTCAATTTAGGTTATCAGAATTACTCAGCTGGTAACCATATTTGGTGATCTTCATAGATTGTTTAATTGGAAATTAAATTATACATTTATTATTAACAAATCCATATTATTATGTTTAAAAAAAATAATAGCAATGTGAACTGTTTCACCTTAAGATAAACTTCAGTGACAGTGATCTCTAATTGCAAATATTTCTTACAGTACTCCTCAATTATTGGAGATAGAGAAAAGCAGTTCCCCCGGGAGAAAACTCCTTGATCACTTCAAGCAACACAATATGGAGGTTCAGGTTTTGCAAAAGCTCTTGAGGAGATTGCAGTTATATAATATCCTTGAGAATATTGTAACTAATGGTAAATAGCTTGACTGTGGTTTGAGTTACATATTTTAAAATGTAGTCATACATTTTTGAGTATTTCTGATGTGAATTTGATTAAGAGCCCTTATTATAGATTTGTTAT
>NC_061846.1:10359301-10381801 GCF_019202785.1 Penaeus chinensis
AGGTCCTTTCCTTCCTCACTGAGGTGAAACAACCTTTGGGTGGTTGCTTCAGAGGAATGTAAGGAACTGCCTGGCAAGAACGCAAAACCTCCCTTCCCTCACTGAGGTAAAACAGCCTTTGGGTGGCTGTTTTAGAGGGAAGGGTGAACTACTTTGAAAAGACACAGGTCCTTTCCTTCCTCACTGAGGTGAAACAACCTTTGGGTGGTTGCTTCTGAGGGATGAAAGGAACCAGCTGGCAAAAGTGCAAAACCTCCTTTCCCTCACTGAGGTGAGGCAGCCTTTGGATGACTGTCTCAGAGGGAAGGAGGAATCCCTCTGAAAAGACACAGGTCCTTTCCTTCCCCACTGAGGTGAAACAACCTTTGGGTGGTTGCTTCAGGGGAACGAAAGGAAGTGCCCGACAAGAACGCAAAACCTCCCTTCCCTCTCTGAGGTGAAACAGCCTTTGGGTGGCTGTTTTAGAGGGAAGGGGGAACTACTTTGAAAAGACACAGGTCCTTTCCTTCCTCACTGAGGTGAAACAACCTTTGGGTGGTTGCTTGAGGGGGATGAAAGGAACTGCCTGGTAAAAGTGCAAGACTCCTCTTCCCTCACTGCGGTGAAGCAACCTTTGGGTGGCTGCCTCAGAGGGCTGAGCAAAAGGGCTCTAAACAATGATGTCTCGTAGGTGGAAGGGCATCCCCTCTGGTCTCTCCCCAGGGGTTTACACCTACCCACGCGTTTGCCGTGCGTGGCAGCCTTGTGCGCTGTGGAGACGGGAGTCCTGGAGGTTGAGCGATGCCGTGAACGAGTACGCCCTGCGGCTAGCAACACGCCTCTTTGGTCCTCTATTCCAGCAAGACAGGCGGCCTGATCCCGACCCGGTCACGGTCAATCGGCTGGTCTCCCCCGGGAGGCTAGGGTCAAGCAGTCATGCCGCCATTGGCACTCACAATGGTCCGTGAGTGCCGTCACAATGGCTATTGGCTGCGTATATCCTCTCATCACTCCTGTTGCTGTTAGACACTGGTTCTGACACTCAGCTTCCCCTTGTTGGACTCCGTGGTGGGTGGGGGCGTGAGAGGATGAAGCACTTACCAATTCATGGAAAAAATTATCAAACCCCCCCCACAGACTGAACTTAAAGTTGACGAACCGCGCAAGGCCCAGACCACGGTAGTCACCATGAAGGCATATGTGCCTTCCGGTGGCAAAAGAAAGCCCCATGCACAGGATGACACTGTCACCCCTGCTGCTAAGGTGGACAAGACCGAAGCCAATGGGTCTGTCCACCGAATAGTCAAAGATCTTGACTCGCGAGCTGGCCTCTCCAGGCCAGCAGCTAAGCCAGGGAGGCCCCTGAGTTCACAGACGGCCTCCCCGATTGAGAGGGGAGAGCAGGCTGAACCAGCCGCATCAGCTGCTGCCTCCACAAACAAGCCCGAAAGCCGAAAGGGCGGGCCGAAGCGTCCGAGGCCGGAGACCGACTCTGATGAAGAGTCGGGACCCCCTAAACGCTTCGCCCAGTTCAAAGTGCCAGCTAAACCCGAAGGCTTCGACAATGCCTACCAATTGGTCAGGGCATTGGAGTTGCAACGGAAAATCCGGTTGTCGATCCGGGTCGCCCGAGATCAGGGCATGATCATAATGCCCAAAGATCAAGCTACCTTGAATTTCCTCCGGGAAACGAAGGAGCTAACCGATGGGAGGAAAGTGAGTCTTTCCCCACTAAGTCCCGAGGAAAAGAGAACCAAGATGGTGCTACTTGGCTTCTCAGTCTCGTACGATGTGGAGCTGATCGCTTCACACCCACAGGTCGTGCAGGCTTCCCGAATGTCGAAGGGGAAGACCCCAACCAGGCAAGTCCTGGTGACCATGAAAGGTGCCCCAACCACTACCCTTGATCTGGGTAACTGGGGCACCTACAACCTTCGAACGTATGTGCCAGAACCACTTCGGTGTTTCAAGTGCCAGAAATACGGTCACCACCAGGCTAACTGTACAGCCAAGCCTAAATGTGGTGTCTGTAGCAAGGCACACAACACAGAGGTATGCCTCAAGGCATACAAAGAGGAAAAGAGGGACACAACAGCCAAATGTCCCAACTGTGCCAAGAAGCATCATGCCTGGATCCTGACTTGCTCTGTCAGGAAAAAGGCGGCCCTCAGGCGACAAGAGGTTGCTCAAAACCGACCAGACTTTGTTCCTGCCCCACCTGGCACCCATGTCTGGGGAAGGAACAAAAGCGAAAAGGCCTCCCGACCTCCTAAGAGGAAGGAAGCCGCCCCCCAGCCGACACCGGATGTCTCCAACAAAAAGGAGTTTCCGACAATGCCAAAGGTGCAGAAAAAGAAACTAAAGAAAAAAGTTTCTAAGAGCACCACAAAAACCTCCCCAACAGATGATCATCTCCTCTTTGACGAGGACGATATGACTCTCCTGTTAACTGCTGTTGTCACAGCAGTAGCAACAGCCCTGGGGAGGTTGAGTGAGGAGGCCGAGAAGGCAGTTTCGGTCGCCATGACGGCAATGACCCAGACTGTCGCAGCCCTGAAGGGAAGAAAGCTGGCTAGAGCAAAACCAGCCTCACCCTCACCCCAGGACGAGACTCCCCTCCCCACTCCAAACCAGGCCATGCCTTCACAGGCAGAGCCAAAACAGGCTGAATCTGTGCAGCCAGAGCCAGATCACGCTGACCTTGCCCAGGCAAGGCCAGCAAGGCCAGCCAAGAAAAAGCCTGAGAGAAAAGCCGAACCAACCAAAGTCAGAGCTACCAAAGGCTCTCCACCCCCCAGTGGACCCAAGGATAGCCTGACAACAGACGAGGAGCCCTCAACCAGCGAGGACCTCGCAATGGAGTTGTCAGACTCCGACGATGTCTCTGATGTAACTATCACTGAGTAACATCATGACACACCATCTAAGCATCCTACAGTGGAACATCAATAGCTTCTCTGCAAAGAACGCTTTTCTCCAAGCAGTAGTGCGATCAAGGAACATTGACATTGTCATGCTCCAGGAGACACTAACAGTGGACACTGTTCGCTTCTCAGGGTACCATGCCTTCACACTGCCACGAACACCTGGCAAGAGAGGCTTGATCACCCTTGTGAGAGCAACAATCCCCTGCTCCGCAATAGCCGATGCATCGCACTGTGGAGACGATGTTGAATCCCTTGCCGTCGAGGTTCACCTGGCCGGGGGGCCCCTCAAACTGTACAATGTGTACAGCCGGCCACGCTGTAGAAGCTTAGACATCAGCCAGGTCTGTGCTTCTGCTGCACACGACCGAGTGATCATAGGGGGAGACTTCAATGCACACCACCCCATCCTGGCTCCCTGCCGGGCACCGGCTGCGGCCGGCTATCACATAGCCGACGTGCTAGAGACATTCCCTGAGATCGCTCTCCTCAACACCCAAGAGCCAACGCACGTCAGAGGAGGGGTCCTAGACCTCACCCTGGCCACTGCGACTCTGGTCGGGAGGATTGGCTGGTGTGTCGATGAGACCGTCACAAGTGACCATTACGGCACTATAACTACCCTCATGGATGCTGGCCCAGCCGAAATCCTAAGACCGAATCCAAGATGGAAAACAGACAAGGCCAACTGGCAGGCGTTTCAAAACGCCTTGGCCCTCTGTCTGAGATGCAACAATCCCCCACAAAGCGAAAATGTGGAAGTGCTAGAAGCTAGCCTGCTAAACGCCATTAATGAAGCAGCCTCACAGACCATACCCAAAACTCGGCCTGGGTCCAGAAGTCACAAAGACGCCTGGTACTTCAATGACGAGATCAGGGAGGTCAACCACAGGTTGAACATGTGCCGAAAACTATTCCGAAGGCAAAGAACCCCTGACAACTTATCCCTCCTAAGGGAAGCTGTCACGGATGCCAAGGAAACTGCCAACAGAGTCAGGCAGGAAAAGTGGCTGGAATGGTGTGAGTCCTTCGACCACCAAACCACCCTTTCAGAGCTGTGGCAACGGGTCAAGCGAGCTACCAGCCGCTCAGCCCCGAGGTGCACCCATCACGACCCCCAAGCAGAGGCTAACAGACTGGTGCACGAGTTCTCTGCGAGAACGAGCAGCAACAGTCTGCCAGCCGAGCTGAGGGCAAGACAAGAGCGTCTACAGCCAGACAGACACGCTCAGATCAGAGAAAGGGCAGCCGAACCCGATAACTCAGACGTTATCTTTTCTCTGAGGGAACTAAGGAAAGCCTATAAAACCAGTTCCAACACAGCCCCGGGCTCTGATGGGATCTTGTACCCCATTATCTCCCACCTAGGACTAGAAGGTGAGCGTGCACTCTTGCAACTCATCAACAAGTCCTGGGAAACTTCCACTCTACCCCAGAGTTGGAAGAGGGCTACCATAGTTCCCGTCCCAAAACCAAAGGAGCCGGGGAAGTACCGCCCCATCTCTCTGCTCAGCTGCCTGGCCAAGACGGCTGAAAGGATGATACTAAACCGGCTTCAATGGAAAACGGGACCCCCGCACGAACACCTCCACGGGTTCACAAGGGGCATGGGCACAGCACACAGCATAGCCACGCTCTTAAGCACAATCAGCAAGGGCCCAGCTGTGGTGGTATTCCTTGACCTGGAGAAGGCTTTTGAACTGGCAAGTCCGCTTGCTATTCAGGAAAGCCTGATCCAGAAGGGAATCAGAGGAAAGCTCTTGGCTTGGATAGGTGACTACTTCAGGAACAGGACTGCCAATGTCAAATTCCAGGGTCACCTATCGCAGCACATGCCGCTCGAAAATGGAACGCCACAGGGTGGGGTTCTCAGTCCAGCCCTATTCAACACTTTAATGTCCTGCATCCTCAACATAAACCTCCCAGTGGGGTGCCAGATCATCTCATATGCAGACGATCTCGCTATCACCTCCACTGGACCACGCAGCCAGAATAAAGCCCAGCGTTGTCTGGACCTCGTGTCAGAGGAGTGTTGTAGGACAGGACTAAAGATCTCTGCTGCCAAATCCAAAGCCATGGCTCTGAGACAGAGAGTTCGAGGCACAAGACTGAAAATCCAGGGAGTGGAATTAGAATGGGTCAAGGACTACCTATACCTTGGGGTAAGGATAGACCGGACCCTCTCCTTCCATAAGGAGGTCCAGTACCTGGTTGACCGAACCAAAGCAAGACTGTCCGTCATGAGAGCAATGACTGGGAGACGCATAGGGGCCAGACACAAAGTACTAAGATCATTCTATGTACATGCTGTCCGGCCCATTGTGGACTATGCCTCAGTCGCTCTAATTGCTGCAAAGAAAAAGCACACAGACAAATTAGAAACAGTCCAAAATGAAGCTGCCAGGATCATTCTGGGTGCCCCGAGGTGGACGAAGGTCCTCAACCTCCTGATGGAGGCAAACCTTCTCCCCCTGGACTCACGAATCGATCTAACGGCAACACAACTCCTGTCAAAGGTCATCCAGGCTCCCAGGAACACAAGCCTAAGACAAAAATTAGTCAGATGCCTCGAACAAGACAGCGAGCTCGTTGCAAACAACTCCTGGCTGTCTCATACAGCCAGGGTGTTGATACGCCATCAGCTCAAAGAACAGCTTCTTGCTAAGGGCATGGACTCCCCCCACCCCGACTTTGCTGAAGCCCCGCCGTGGGCACTGAGCCTGATAGAGTTCAACATAATGAGCCTGTCAATGAAAAAGAGCCTATACC
The DNA here is from genome assembly GCF_019202785.1 of Penaeus chinensis. Lineage (NCBI taxonomy): Eukaryota > Metazoa > Arthropoda > Malacostraca > Decapoda > Penaeidae > Penaeus > Penaeus chinensis. The sequence continues at coordinate 10,364,974 of NC_061846.1, forward strand.
CCATGCCTAGCCTAAAGGCAGAAGCCCACAGGGTCATTGCAGCCATCACTCCTCCGGGTAGTAGAACATACTACACGGATGGATCGGTCGATCCCTTGAGCCACACTGCAGGCGCCGGCTTTGCAGCTAGGGATGCCACGCGATCCATGAGGGTAACAGACAACGCCTCCTCGCTACAGGCAGAGGCAGTTGCAATCATGGGAGCCCTAGGCCACGCGTCCCTAAGGGAAGGACACGTGGTCATACACACAGACTCCAGGGCAGCCATTGACTGTCTTCAGCACAGCTCACCCACAGACAACATCTACCTACTGACCACGATTCTCACAATGGCACAGAGAATTCTTGCTCAGGGTAGAAGAATTATCATCAACTGGGTCCCAAGCCACATCGGCATCAGAGGGAACGAGCTTGCTGACAGACTAGCCGTCGCTGGCAGGGGTATGCCCCCAAATCCCATGACGATAAAACCGAGCCGAAAATTACTTATGGAGAAGTGTGCCTTGGTCGGCCGTACCTTCCTACGGCAGCTCCACAGAGAGGAAACGAGAACCTCCCCCTCGGCCAGCTGGTACTCAGACGCCACAGGCTATGAACCACTGGCACTCTCTGAACTAAGCAACAGAGGTACCGAAGTCATTCTTCACAGAATGCGCCTAGGTTACCACTGTGCATGGCAGATTATCCCAACAATCGAACGCGATGAATGGTGCTGCAAGCACTGCGGCGAGCCGAACGCCACACTAGTCCACTACCTAGAAAATTGTGACCATACACAATTCCTGAGACATGGACCGCCCACAACAGCCGCCGTGCTGGTAAAGAGGCAGGAGCGCTTGCTGGCAATCCCGCCGCCACGGTAAGCACCGAGTGTCAGACAACTCAATGAGATAGCCGTAAAAAGCTGACACAGGCCGGGCCATATCTAGAAGGCCCGGGCGAAGCTAGAACTTCGCAAACCAAACCACAAACACGTGTGCGTGCGTGTATTTTCCTGTATGTGAATGTTTGTGTGTATATGTAGGTTATATGTATGTGTCGATGTGGATAGGTTGGGATTAACATTTCTAGATTCGCATTACGCTTTTATAAAGTAGATTTTCATATACAATATTATATGCCTTCGTTTTTGCGAAGGCTAAAATACCTTTTTCCATGTTCATTTTCTTCAGATAACAAAAAAGAAATATTGTGAAATTATTTTATTTACACCCAAATTCATTACAAGACATTCCATTTTACAATTCGTATCACATGCCTATTCGGATAATATCAAAATCCGGACCCAGTTCTTAGTCACATCTTATATACGTTACTGAAGGCATCCGTATTCCGTCAGATAGTGTAATATTGGGAAGGTTGTGTCTCCCTTTGTATGGTACTAACGTGATGTTGTGGTGAGTTCGTGTTCCTCTGTGATGGTACTGCTAGTTTGGTACTTGAGGTGTTGAGTTAAAGTTTTCCCTGATTTATTTTCGCCGTCTTTATTAGCATGGGAGTATGATAGCAAGGCTGCAGATAAATTTCTATGAACAAACTTCTTTTTAAACATTTCATAATGGAAAACATGAAAGAAATTGAATGAATACAAATTCCGATACACACGGTCATATGTTGGTTTCGTGGTGAAGGAACAAGGGTACCTTATATATAATTGTATATAAGAAGAGAGTATGGGTGTTTACAAGACTAATAAGCTTCGTGATAAGGAGACAGAAATGCTGAGTATTAAGACATAAAGACATTTGAATATCGATAATAATATCGATAACATACTTAGTGATTCAGAATAAGCATTTTCTAACAGACATTTTGAGTATACACAAGACAATTATACACAAAGACATCAGAATAACAGCATGCCAATTGTTTACGAGCAATAAGGATTGAATTAGCGTGTTCTAAGGTCACTTCGTCATTGTCACGGTTGTAGATCTGTTGGAGTTGGCCGAGGGCAGTGGAGTTACCGTAAGATAAGAAACACGTGGCTTTTTCTGGTATGTGAGGCGAGAGATCACGAAAACAGGTCAATTTATCGCTCGGTCACCTAAAAAAGAATCGTTCGCGATTCTGGGGTAGATTCAGAAATCATCACGACATAAATTAACATGAAACTAAGTATTCATAGTTTGACAAACTGCAGAGGAATGAGAGTACCAAAGAGTGAGTGAGGTGAGATAAGGCGCACGCAGAGTGAGCGGGAAACAGATGTCAGCTGAAGGGAGATCTCGTTTTCTATGAGGGGAAGAACACGAATGTTCGCTAGAGGAAATCAGACACTTCACTTCTCATCGGATTTCCTAAACATATGAGAACAGCGAGGATAAGGGGACTCACCTTAAGGTACTGGCAAACCACTGTTGATTGATGTTGCAGGCGTCAGGCGACTGCAGCAAGTGTTGAAGTACTGTGCGCTGAGGGAGGAGCGATGTCGGGAAATCGCAGATGTATTGTGAGATGAAGTCTTGCAGTGACAGAAGTCGATAAAGGTGCCTCCGCTTGCAGGAGTCTATAAGTTGTCTTCAGAGGGCTTCGTGTGGTGCGGTATCTTCGGAGGGCTTCGTGTGGTGCGGTGATCCCATAGCGATGCCACCAATGTAATATAGTGAAGATTATCCAACTTGGGTTGTACTGGCGTTTGTTCATGAGGTGTAGAGTTAAAGTTGTCGCTGATTCTAGTCTTTATTAACACGGGAGTATGATTGCAGGAGTACAGAGGACAGGCAAGGCAGAGGCGCCCAGGGAGCGGGGAGCGTCCTGCCAGACCGCGTGGCGAGCGGTCTGTCTCGACTGATGCTGAATTGTTTACGGGCAATAAGGGTTGAACTAGTGTGTTCTAAGGTCACTTCGTCATTGTCACGGCTGTAGACAATTCGTATCAACTTTGGAGTCGGCCAAGGACAGTGGAGTTACTGTAACATAAGAAACACGTGGCTTTTCTTGTATGTGAGACAAGAGAGATCAGGAGAACAGCTCACTATGATAGGCATTATTTTTTCCCGTTGATTCTCTCATACAATAAAACAATCAACCAAGAGTAACCACAATTTATGCATATAGTTCCTAAGCGACAAGAAAAGAAAAAAAAAACGTCTTTAATACTAAAATTGCGAATCACTAAATGAAAATGTCTTCTCTATAACATCATTTAAAAAAGGCACTGCAACTTTAAGTTTACCAATCTTGAACCACAGTGAACCTCAACTTATTTGCTGCTTAACATTAACAAGACGGGAAAAGATAAAAGTTCAAAATCGCATTAATCACATCGTTACCACATATTACAAGATTTCCTGTAAAGCTCATGACACTTTATCGATAACAGTGCTGAAACGAGCAACTCTTGAATATCAATTAAATCTAAACTTCAAACCAATTATGAAAAAAACAGGCAACGTCAGTCAGAGAAGCAATTAGACATATTAAAGAGAGAGATGGGGGGAATTTGTGTGTGTGTGTGTGTGTGTGTGTGTGTGTGTGTGTGTGTGTGTGTGTGTGTGTGTGTGTGTGTGTGTGTGTGTGTGTGTGTGTGTGTGTGTGTGTGTGTGTGTGCGTGTGTTTATATATATATATTTATATATATTTATCTACATTCATATACATACATATGTATATTATATATATATATATATGTATCTACATATATTGATATAAATATAAATATGTAAATATATATATAAATGTAAACATGTAAATATATATATATATATAAATATTAATATATTTATACATATGTATATATATGTGTGTGTGTGTGTATTTATATAGCAGGCAACTCTTAAATATCATTTAAATCTCTAAACTTCAAACAAACCACTCATGAAAAAACATTCAGACAAGCAAAAGAGAGAAAGAGAGAGAGAGAGAGAGAGAGAGAGAGAGAGAGAGAGAGAGAGAGAGAGAGAGAGAGAGAGAGAGAGAGAGAGAGAGCATGCGTGTATGCACACACACACATATACATATATATACATGAATACATACACACACACACACACACACACATATATATATATATATATATATATATATGTGTGTGTGTGTGTGTGTGTGTGTGTGTGTGTGTGTACACACATATATATACACACACAGATGGTTCCTTTCCCATTCCCATTTTTTTCCTTATAATTATTACTCAAACACTCAGCATGCACTTAGTATAAAGATAAATATACTGTTATCAGATTGTACTGATAAAGATAATTAATAATCTATCAAAGCGAAATATTGACATTTAATCTACCCTGTAACTTTTTAGCGATAACACGGCAGTAGTTTTTAAAATATCCGTCTCGAAACTTCTTTTATTTTGTAATGTTATTCATAGTGCTTTGGAATTGTCAGGGGCTTATGTGCTTGCCAAGTTTTATTTCTTTAATTACTTAGTAATCTCCATGTATTAAGCATGGAATGTCGGCGATGCACAAACATCATAATTCATCTTAATTTTCATTGCTGTTTGTCTAGCAAAATCCCTTGTTTCTATGCTCAGTACTATAAATTCCTCAGTCTTCAAATATGAATGCATCTGGTGCTATTCAACATGGCTGAGATAAAGATGAAAGAAAAAGAATTCATAAATAGTATTCAGTGCTTTGTTTTGCACTTTTAATAATTCCAATGCTGACGATCGCCTGAGGTACATGGAGTATTTTTTACAGGTACAAAACACAAAATGAAGCACCGGAAAAAAAAAAATGAAATATTTAAATAAAGAAATTTTATTCAGTCAGACGGGAAGATGATTTCATGCCACAAAATTCTAGAAATATTGGCTACGGATGACTAATGACAGGTGGCAAACTGCAAAATAAACAGATAAAGTTATCTTTCCGATATCACATTCCGGCTTCCTTTCCTCGTTCCCCCTACACTAGATAGACAACGCCTATGCAAATGCACTTATTAGTTAATGTACAGTAGGAGAGCGATTTTTAAAATTCCCTACCAAGTACCCCTTTACATTCATGCGCTAAATCAGCAGCTAAGAAAACATGAAAATACACTATAATCAAGGTCTTACATAAATTAATTTTGATAACGTAATATTTATGCACACAGGTACTGTTCAATTTGCTTAGATATAAATGCAAGAAAAAATATCAGAAACATTATCAGCACAACCAAACAAGAGTCAATTTACCCCTTGTTGAATATTAGTAATGTAATATGTATATTATTTTTCGGGAATGCAAAGATAACGAAAGGTTGAGTCAAATCATAAAAAAGTGAAACACGAAAAAAACTGCTTTATTATAAACATAGCTGTATGCATATTGATATAATAAAAGGTGGTCTTATTGCCGTCCTTGAAATTTGCTATTCTATAAACGTGGTTTTACTTGTTAAATGTGTAATTTCTGAAAGGGAACATTCTACGCGAAATTAAGAAGAAAAGCTGTTACAAGGCATTAATAAGATAAATCAGATTTTTGCCTATATCAGAGAAGGAACTATTTGAGGCTGATTTTGGGCAAACATGTCTATTCTTATCTCTATGATAGATGTATAAAATAGATTAATACGTAAATAGGAATATCACTGCTCACTATTTGTATATATGAACAAAAGAAATGTCTTTGGGTCTCTGCAATGATTTTTTAATGGTCAAACTGATTTTTGAGGGTGGGTGGAGACTAATTTTCATCACATATATTATCAGAAAATGTATTAATGCTTAGCGGTAAGTTAGACAGCACAGTTTTAAAATCAATAATTGCAAAAATGAAATACGATATAACGCAACTGCAATAACGAAAAAAATAACCCGGACGCCTAACCGACTGATTTTTAATTACGTCACCAGTAAAAAGGATATTCTTAATAACAAATAGGATACTTAAGGTAATTATTTCATACAAGTAACTCTCAATAATACGATACGGACAAGAGAAAAAAGATATAGTTCCCCATTATATGCAAGCCTCTTATGCTTCCTTTATTCAATTTCTGACATCACTCAATTCTCGTTACCCCTTTCACAAGAATGACAGGGGTAACGAGAAATTACTATATACCCATCCCTGTAAAGTGGAGGAAGGGCAGCACATGCGGAGTTGAAGACTCATTTGTTGTTGATGGTAGTTTAACAGCGAAGTTAGCCACTAAATTATGTATTAAAAATACCGTTAGAGAAAGAGAGAGAGAGAGAGAGAGAGAGAGAAAAAAAAAGGTTAAATCGATGTTGCTGGAAAAAAAATGCTTCCCATTTACTACGTTTTAAAACAAAAACGAATATATTTTGGCTTAAATATTACCTCCGTAGCACCCTTTTGATAGTTGTTATTGTTTTCGTGTTTCGTTTTGTTGTATCTTCTGCACCACTGATTTTTATTATAATTTCATTATCATTACCGCTTTCATTTTACAGTAACTTAATAATAATTGCTTTATTTACATACTAGTTTTATCATATAACTCGTATTAATATTTATCATTCACATATCATCATCATCATCATCATAGTGGTAGTTATTACTTTTTATGCTATTATCTATTGTAGTTGCCGGAAATACGCGAAATGTAGGAGGGAATGGGAGAGAGAAACGGAGGGGAGGAGGATGATATGGAGGAAAAGGCAAGGAGGAAGGTGAAGGGAGAGGAAAGGCAGGGAGGAGGAGAGGAAAGGTAATGGAGAGGATGTGGGAGACGGAAAGGTCGGGAGAAAAGAGAGAGAGAGAAAGAGAGAGAGAGAGAGAGAGAGAGAGAGAGAGAGAGAGAGAGAGAGAGAGAGAGAGAGAGAGAGAGAGAGAGAGAGAGAGAGAGAGAGAGAGAGAGAGAGAGAGAGAGAGAGAGAGAGAGAGAGAGAGAGACTAAACAAAAAGAAGGTTTATAATATCCTAACAACCTGCATGAAACCGGAAATGTTGACTGACATGTTTATAACATCGTACCAAACTTTTACGTTCATGGTCTGATATCTGCTGTAACATAACGACAAAGAAGCTGCCTGGGTTATGAATGCTTCCAAATTGCAGGATATTGTTGCCATTATTTGATTAATCACAATAACCAGGGACTTATGTGGCCCAAGAAGATGTCCCAGCTTGTCTTCAATATTTATGCAATGGACATGGCAGATCTCCAATCACGCAAAGAAATAACTTAAAATTTCAGTCGCAATTAAAAAAAAAAAAGAACCGTTTGTCACGAGATATTCGCAAAGATGCCAGAAACCTCCATTAAAGCAACGAGAACCGAGAACCACATTGCATCAAAGATGCTCTACGATCAAAATATGTGTATCAATAAAAAATAAATAAAAAAAATCAAATCCTCTGTCTTACCCCCAGCTAAGTATATCAAAGCCAGTATAATACGAAAAGGGAGTATTTTGGTCATGTTCCCTGAATGAAACGTTCTAACCCGTACCGAACGTGTAGTCTCGTGCATGCAGTCGAGGAGAACGTTATCGCGGAGGGTTACCACGCAATGTTCTCCAATTAATTCCAGTTTAATTTTGTATTTTGTGCCGGATGTCTTCATGTTAGCGGTTGATAAAAATACTCGGGAGTGCTGTATAGATCATGGGTAAGTGCATGTGCAGTTTACTATATTTTAAAATGTAGGCGAGTAATTTTGTTTTTCTTTTTGGTTATTCTCATATGGCGAGTGATTTCATCTGTGTGGCGAATCTTTTTTTTTTCTCTCTCTTTTTAGATGAAAGGGTTCTTTTCAGTTTATGAGGAACAGTACAGCGGGTGTATATTGCAATTGCAATTGACTTAATGTCTTACATGGCAGTTCTTAGTTATTTTTTTCCTTACCTAAATTACTTATATTTTTCCCGTTTAAGTGAAATGTAATAACATTTGTAAAGTAATATCTAAGCAAGATCAAAATCGTCTTAATCAAAAGAAAGACTTACGTATTATGTTAGCAAGTGTGTAGGCTAACAAGTATTTTATTGATGAGAAATCGGATTTTGAAAGTGATGAAATTATGAACAAAAGTTGTGATTTTTTCTTTCTCGCAGTGGTGATTAAACTTATTAAGAGGTTGAAGCGCTAAGATAACACGTGTTATCTGCGGTATGAATGTAATTAGGTTAGGTTAGTTAGCTTAGCTCGGTTAGGTAGGTGTTGCCTAACCTTAACGTGAATTTTTAAGTTACTGCGTAAGTACTATTTGTACTAATGCTGCTGCATATAACTTGCGGAAATGCTACATTGTCGTATCTATAACTACAGCCTTTTGTCGGATTTTTCAAGGAAATTACGTTTTGTATGCTATATATGCAGAACCGTTACACGCCGAGTTGTGTGATATTATGTAGGTTAGGTTAGGTTAGGTTAAGTTAGTTGCTTAAATTTCCCAGCCACTCGAGAAGTAACAGGCAGACTCTCTGTCAATATGACTGACTGAGTGGCAGATTGACTGAGTGACCTACCAATAGGACCCACTGACTATCCGACAGACAGAGAGACGGACAGACATAATGACTGAGTACCACGTGTTTTATTTTAAGACTTAAAACATCATCGTCATATCGCACTGAACTGTTCTGTCAGGTCCAGGACAACATTGATCGTCTTAAACTGCAACGTACGCGTGGTAAGAGCAAGGGATTTCCAAATCACTATATAGTGTTTTCAAATGAATATTCTCGCCCTGCTGAGAATGGGGTCATTTTTAGAACACGGGTGATATTAGCTGATCGCTCGGCTTAATGGCGGTTACGATTTTGCTCCTATTTATGAATATTATTCTCTCTCTCTCTCTCTCTCTCATTCACTCTCTCTGTGAGGTACTTGCCACGGCTGTCCAGGGGTTTGGTTGACGGAAACTCACGGCCTGGTTTCACTATTTATTGGTAGTGTAGCGTGGACGGAGGTTAGAATCGCCGGCTTGTGCAGAAGAAGCCCCGGGCCTCGGTTAGGCCCAGTAAGGCAGGGGCCCTGGAGGGTGGCCCCCAGAGAGGGCCGCGTCTGAAATGGAGTGTAACTCGAGGAGGAGTGATTGTATGGGACAAGGTTGAAAGCACAGGTCGTGATAGATGTGGGCCCTATTGGTTACCCCTGTTAGTTGGAGGGCGTGACAATGAAGCCTTATGACCACTCACTCACTCACTCACTCACTCACTCACTCACTCACTCACTCACTCACTCACTCACTCACTCACACCTCCTCCTCACTCTCTCACTCTCTCATTTCACCTCATCTCTCACTCGATACACTATCTCCACTCCCCCTTCTCTCACTCTTACTCTCACTCACATTTTCTCTCACTCTCACTCCACTCCCCACTCTCACTCTCACTCCTCCACCTCTTTCTCACTCACTCCCCCTCATCCCCCAACTCCACACCCTCTTCACTCCACCTCACTCTCACTCTCCTCTCTCTCCTCTCCCTCTCACAACACTCCTCTCTCCCTCACACTCCTCTCTCTCTCACTCACTCTCTCTCCTTCCCCTCCTTCTCTCCTCTCTCCCCCTCTGTCCTCCCTCCTCCCTCCCCCCCCCATCTCTCCTCCTCCCCCTCCCTCTCTCCCTCTCCCCCTCCACCGACTCCCCCCTCCCTCCCCCTCTCCCTCCTCTCTCTCTCTCTCTCTTCTCCCCCCTCTCTCTCCTCTTTCCCCTCTCCCCCCTCTTTTCTCTCTCTTTCTCCTCTCTCTCAGGTCTCCCTCGTTACTCTCCCCTCTCTCTCTCTCCTCTCTCTGGGCTTCTCCCTCCCCCTCTCCTCTCTCTCTTTCCCGGGACCAGAAGAAGAGACAGCCACAGAGAAAACCCGACAGAAGAGAGAGAGAGAGAGAGAAGACACAGACACAGAGAGAGAAGAGAGAGAGACAACGGGAGAAGAAACGACAGAAAAGAGAGAGAGAGACAGACCGCCCAGACAGAGAAAACAGACGATAGACAGACAGACAGCCAGACAGACAGACAGACAGACAACAGACGGGACAACAGACAGACAGACAGACACAGACATGTGGTCACATGGTTGGGTCAGGGACACGGATATGAAAAAACAATTAAATCATGAACTTTGGGATACTACAATATCGTAAATTTAATAATGTTTTACAAACATTTGATATAATAAATAATAGTGCACTTTTAGTTTTTAAAAATATTTAAAAATAAGGTTTCGAATGCTTTCCTGGGGGGACCTTTACTATTGTCGTTTTTTTTCTGGGCGCAGGTCAAACTTGGCACAGGCAATACCAGTAGTGGCCTAATACCGTGGGGAAATCGAGGGAAAGGCATTAAATCGTCCGTAAGGGTCGGAAACGCTCCTCTGGCATGTCGGTGTCGTTCGTTTTTGGATGCAGGTCAACGTGAAAAGGGATAACCACGTGGGTCTGGGCACCGGGGGGAAGGGAACGAGGGGATGCAGAGGGGGTAGGCCATTTAAAATCTCCTCACACCCACAACTTCTTCTCTCTCTCTCTCTCTCTTTCTCTCTCTTTCTTTCTCTCTCTTGACAACACTCTCTGGTCTCTGACACACTCCTCTCTCACATTCTCTCAGCATTCTCTCTCTCTCTCCTCTCTCTCTCTCACACACTCCCCCCCTTCACTCTCTCTCTCTCTCACGTGCGGTCTCTTCTCTCTCTCTCGCTCTCTCTCTGCTCTCTCCCGCACTCTTCTCTCTCTATCTCTCTCTCCTTCCTCCTCTCGTTCTCTCTCTTCACTCCTCTCTCTCTCCACTCCTTCTCTCACACACAACACACCTCTCTCTGGACACACACACTCTCTCAGAACACTCTACTCTCTCTCTCTCTCTCTACTTCTCTCTCATTCTCTCTCTTCTCATGTCTCTCTGCACTCACTTCTCTCGATCTCTCTCTCTCTTCTCTCTCTGACACTCTCTTCTCTGACACAACACTCACTCGATCTCTCTATCACACTCTCTATCTCTAAACTTTCTATCTCTTCTCACTCTCTCACTCTCACACAACAGCAGAGCACCTCTTCTCTCTCTCCTCTCTCTCTATATATATATATATATGCTCTCTCTCTCTCTATCTGCTCTCTCTCTGTATCTGCTCTCTTCTCTCTCCTGCTCTCTCTCTCTCTCTCTTCACATCTCTCCTTCTCCTCTCTCTCCGCACGCTCTCCTAGTACTCCTCTCTCATCTAACTCTCTCTCTCTAACTCTCTCTCTCTTCTCTCACTCTCCCTAACTCTCTCTCTCTTCATCTCTCTTCTCTCGTCTCTCTCTCTCCACTCCTCACTCTCTCTCTTCGACTCTCTGTTTTTCTTCTCTCTCTCTACTCTCCTCCGTTTTTCTCTCTCTACGTTCTCCTCTTTTTTTCTCTCTCTTGTTTTTTTTTTTCTCTCACACTGTTTTCTCTCTCTCTTCTCTCTCTGTTTTCTCTCCTCTCTCTCTCTCTCTCTCTCTCTCCTCTCTCTCTCTCTGTTTTCTCTTCTCTCCTCTCTCTACAGACACACACTCTCTCTGACACACTCTCTCTCTCCATCTCTCTCTCTCTGTTTTTCTCTCCTCTCTCTCTCTCTCATCTCTCTGTTATCCACTCCTCATACTCTCTCTCTCTCTCTCTCTCTCTGTTTTTCTCTCTCTCTCTCTCTCTCTCTGTTTCCCCTCATCTCTCGTCTCACTCTCTTCTCTCCTCTCTCTCTCGTGCTCTCTCTCTCTCTCTGTTTTCCCTCCCTCTCTCACTCTCTACTCTGTTCCGTCACTCTTTCCCTCGCCACTGTCCCCAGCCTCTGGCGCCGCCCTCCGCGCCCCCCACGCCTTCACGCCCCCTCCGGCACGGGCGGGCCCCACCGTACCCCGTCAAGCCCGCTCCCCGCCACCCCGGCTTCCGGCACGTCCTCCCCCCTCTCCGTGAACCACCCAGCCCCCTCCCGCCCACCCCCCCCCACCACCCCACTCCCCCGGACAAATCTCGCCCCCCCCCACCCCGCCCCCCCCCCCCCCACCCACCCCGATGCGGTAGAGCACCCTATTCATAAACCCCCCGATGACCCCAACGTCAAGGCCGACAACGCCCTTGTTCCCCCCCGCCCATCCGCCCCGAACGGCCACCCACCATCCGCACCCCCCGTATACCGAGACGAACCCCCCTCCCACAGGCCCCCCACGCCGGGGTAAGTCCTTTCCCCCCATGTAGTGCCAGCCCCCTCCTGGTCCACCCCCCCTTCCCTCTTGTCCACGCAAGCCCCGCGCCCCCCCGTCATGGTACCCTAACGGCACCGACCCCCCCCGCCCCCAGTCCCGCCTCCCCCCCCCCATGGGAAGCGCCCCCCTCCCCCCTTCGCGTTTCCCCCCTTCTCCGTTCCTCTCTTTCCCGCCCACGCCCATACCTCCCGATTGGCCCTGCTCCGACAGCCCGCCCCACATACCCTACTCCAACCCACCCCCCCCGCCGGCCCAGGAACCCAGACCCCGTTTCACACGCGTCCACCTTGGCCCTCGACTAGCTGAGGAATTTAGCCTCCCCCCGTGGATGACCCGCCCTTCTCCCCTCAACCCCCCTCCCGCCCCCTCCCGAATGATTAGGCCCCCCCTGACCTCCTTAACGACCGGTGCACCGTGAAAGCGCCGGCCTACCCTGTCAGACTGCGTGGCACGCCCTCCGTCCGCTGCTCCCCCTCCCCCCCCAAGCGGGGCCCTCGTTCCCGCGGAAGATTAGCCCCCCCACCCCCAACCCCCCCCCCCGGCGCCCATGCTGAGCTCCCCCCCCCCCCTGCGTTCCCTCTCCTCCCAGCAGATGTAGCACCCCACGCCGGGTATCTTGACCCCCCTCCGCAGCCCCCAGCCAGCTCCATCCCCACCAACCGGCTCATACCCCCCAGCGAGCCCCCCCCCCGCCCCCCCTCATCCTACGACCCGCGCCCCCCTGGCAACCATTCCCCCCCCCCCCCGGCTTTCCCGGCCCCCCTGGGGTAACCCCCCCCCCCCTACCCGGGCTATCCGATTGTAACCGGACCCGCCCCCCCCCACCCCCCCCCCCCCCCCCTCCCACCCCCCCCCCCCCCCCCCCCCCCCCCCCCACTCCCCCAGCCGAGCCCCTGGCCCCCCCCAGGCCCCCCCCCCCCCCTGTGTGTAAGGATGGGGCACACGGAGGTCCCAACCCCCCCCCCCCACCTATACCGGTCTTACTGCCGGGGCTGGTGGTTCCCCCGAGTTTGCGGAGTGTTTTGTGCGGCCCTTACGGAGCTTTGGGAGGGCCCCCGGCCATGGGTGTGTCCCGTTGTGCCCCCCTCCCGCCCCCCCCCGACCATGTCCCCCCCTTGTGTGCCCCGCCAGGAGGCCGTTGAGGTACAGCCCCCCCCCCGCCCTCGGCGGGTCTGATAGTAACCGGCCCCCACCTTGTCCAGGGGATTGCCACTCGAGTTAGCCCCCCCCCCCCACCAGCCCATAACCCCTCAATACCTCAACCCCGGGCACCCCTCCCCATCTTGGTATCACCCCTGCTCTATGCCGGCATCACCCTGACCCCCCCACCGAAACCCGAAATACGGCCTGCTCAGTCCCCCCCAGTACCCCCCCCCCTATGAACCAGCGCCCTCCCACGCCCCCGATACGCTGCCACGAGCCCACCCCCTCACAGGTACGGGGTCCCACCCCCGCCCGCCCGGCCATCTGTTGCCCGACTACGCACCGCCTGTGTATTTCAGTTTTTTACTTCCACTTACCCACCGTGGGGGGGACCCCCCCCGATTGATCGCGCCCACTCCTCCCGCGGGGCCCCCGTCGCTACCCGCCCCGCCCCCCGCCCCCACGGAATGGCCCCCCCCCCCTAGACCCGAGTTCCTGCCCCCGCTTCGCGGGGGTGCCCCCCCCCCCGATTACCACGCCCCCCCTCCCCTTATGCCCCCCCCCCGATGCCAATAGACCGCCCCCTAAGCCAAAGCAGCAAGTGCACTAATATGACCCAACCCCCCCCCCACTCCCCCCCGTCCCCCCTCCCCCTTGCACATCCGCTCCCCCTCACCATCTCCCCCCCACAAAATTCCCCCCCCCCGTGCGCGCCATTGGCCGCCCGACCTTATCCCCCCCCGCGGCGCCCCCCCCCCGCTGGGCTGCCGACCTCATTGCCCCCCACTCTGCCGCGCGTAGATCGTGCCAATTCATGCTTGATCCCACCCCCCCCTCCCTTGACAACTCTGCGCCCCTCGCCCGGTTCCCGACCCCCCCTCCGCCCCGGCAGCCATTCCAACGTACGTCTCTGTTCCCACCGCCCTCCCCTCCGGCTGATATCCCCCCCCAAAGCTAGCCCCGCCTAACCCTACATCGGGTTATCCCCCCCGCCCCCCCGTCCCCCCCCCCCCGTGGCGAGCCCCGTGGGGCAAGTGTAGGGACCGGCCCGGAGCGTGGGGGCGTACCCCCCCCGGTGCCCCTAGGGTGCGCCCCCCTAGAACAACACCGTTGCGCTGTCCCCGATCCCGTGGAGCCCTTTTCCTTAGCCGGTCGCAAATTCCTCTCGGAGAGTAAAGTGCCCGCCCCCGGGTTCGCCCTCCCCCTAGTAACCCGACCTTCTCCCCCAGGTGTGCCCCAACACAGTTATGCCCTCCGGGAGGGTCCTAGGTGGTTGCCCCCGCCGACCCGTACCTGTAGCCCCTGCAGGGCCCACTCCCAGTCAGATCCCCCCCCCCCATCCCCGGTTGCCCTGTCCGGTTACTCAGTGCGTACGCTATCACCCCCTGACGACCCCACCCCCAGTTGTGGTGGCACACCTGAAGTGCCGCCAGGGACCCTCCCCGCCCCGGCCCGGGCGTGGCTGTCCCCAACATCGAGGGCACGCTAGCCCCACATCCCCCATACTTCCCCCCCCTCGGACCCCCCCCCCCCCCCGCGAGTGCCCCCCGTAGGCTCCCCCGTCAGCAGGGGGTGAAGTGTGCCCCCCCCCGGCGTGTAACCCCCCGCACACCCCCCCCCCACCTAGCAGGTGCGGGCCAGGAGTGGCCCACACGAAATATGTTCTGGGTTTTTTCCTGGTTGCCTGCTGCTTTTTCCGAGGGCTCCACGCCACCTCCCCCCCCATCCGCCCCCCCCCCCCACACCCCCCCCCGAGGCTCTGGAGCTCCCTCCCCCACCGGCAGAAGCCCCCGGTTTGGGCCCGCCCCCCCCGTCGGCGCAAGTCCCCCGCCGAGTAAGGAGCACAGCCCATATTGGGCCCCCCCGCGGGCCCCCCAGTATCGGCCCCCGCATTCAAGCACCCTGAATAAGACCCCGTAGGGGCCCCCCCCCGTTGCCCCCCCCCTCCCCGGGCGTAGAAACCCCGCCTCAAGGTTTGATACCCTCCATCCCCAGGGTCTCACAAGCAGCGCGTGCATCCCCCATTCGGAACCTTGGGCTCTCCTCCCCGCGTTCCTCAACGACTTTGTATCGTCTCAGTCTGTCTCAGTGTCCGCAAGACCAGCTAAAGCCCCGATCGTTTATTAGGCGATCGGGAAGGCATTTGCTTTTGCTGAGTATTTCGTTGGGTCTCTATGAATCTGATTGAAACTCAACGCAGCAGTAGTTTATTAGCAGTTCCACTCTTTTGAACTCGTCCCTGCGTTTCCTGACTCCGTAGCCTTACGGGCCCATCCGTTGGTGTGGCCCCACCCTGTGTAGAGCTGGACACGGATTACCCCCCCCGAGCCCCAGAGGCCCCCACCGGTCCAACCCCCGGGCGTGCCCGCCCCGGTTCCCACCCCATCCCCCCCCTTGCCCCCCCCTCCGCCCATCACGTCTGGCCCCCCGCCCCCACCCCCCCGCGGTTCCTCACTCTGCTTCTTTCCAAGTTATACGTGTTTATTCTTTTACTTTCCATTCGACTCCGGCGCCCACCTGCCCCCTTTCTCCGGTTTATTTCTTGCGAGGGTGGGGGTCCCACCAATTCTTTCCCCTCCCCCCCCCGCGGCCCCGCCTCAATCCCCCCCCCCCCCCTCAAACCTCGTTAGTGCTGTCATCTGTCGGGCGTGTGTCGCACCCCACGCCCCTTCCCCCCCCCCCAGAAGCCCCGCTCCACACCCCGCCCCGCCGGCTCCCCCCAGCACCACCCTCCCCGGCCCCAATTTTCCTACCCCAAACCGCCCCCCGCGCTCCGTCTCAGGATCCCCGCTCCCCCCCCCCCCCCTGCCCCCCCCCACCCCAGCCCCGCCCCCCCCCCCCCCCCGGCCCCCCCCCCCCCCCCACCCCCTGTATCGCACCCCAATGGTTGCCCCCCCAACCATCCTTCCGCCCCCCCCCAGAATACCCCGGCATCCCCCCGCGCCCCCCCCCCTCATACTTGCGCCTCACTCCCCCTCCCCACCCCCCTACACCTCGCCACCCCCCCCTTCCCCCCCCCCTAACCCCCGCCCCCACCCCCCCCCCTACCCCGCCCACCTCCTTATTATAATGCCCCTCTCCCGCCTCCCCCCCGCCCCCTTCCCATATCCCCCAATATGTCCCCCCCCCCCCCCCCACCTGTCCCCCCCCCCCCCCCCCTCCTCCCACGTAGCCCCAGCCCCCCCCCCCACCCCCCCCCGCCCGTTGGCCCCGCTCTCTAACCGGAAATCCCAGAGCAATTCCGCCCCCCCCCCCAAGCCAAGATCAACCGTCCTCCCCTCCCCCCCTCCCCGGCCCCCCCCTCTCTCCCCCACCCCGCCCCCCCCGCACCCCCTCACCCTCCCTGCCGCTCCCCCTTCCACCCACCCCCCCCTGCCCCCCCCCCCGCCCCCCCCCCCCCCCCCCCCCACGCTCCACGCCCCCCGCACCCCCCCCCCCCTCGCGTTCGCCACACCACCCCCGAGACCCCCCCCCCGCCCCCTCACCCCCCCCACCCCCCCCCCACCCCGCTTATCCCCCCTGCCCCCCACACCCACCCCCCCCCCCCCCCCCCCCCCCACCGCCCCCCCCCACGCCCGCCCCCCACCCCCCCCACCCCTTACACA
>NC_061846.1:10404301-10416801 GCF_019202785.1 Penaeus chinensis
TCGTGTCTAAAGGTGGAATTACGTTTCGGGAGAAATATTAGAGCGTGGCATTTGACACATGAGGCTCTGAAAAGCTGTAGGTGTATCAGTGACAACGTTCAGGGGGATTTTCATTTGTTTTGTTAGAACGTATGCGTTTTCCATCGTTCTTTCCTTTATATGGTTTCAGACTTTTCCTTCACTCATTTCCCCATCATCGTCAGACTTTCTTTGTATGTCCTTATTTTCGATAGTCATGTGATGGGTCTTTTGCATCTGTTGAAAATATGTGTGGTTGCATTTTGTAAACTAACTGTCAGCAACAGTTTTGCCTTTTGGAGTAACTGTCATAAACTTTTAGATTATCTCAGCTACCTTTTGACTGTTGTTTTGAAGTAACTGTCATTGTCAGTAATTGTTATGAAGTAGATATGTTGGGCAAAGGATGTTATTGTTCTTGTGCTTTTTGAGTAAGGATAAGATTTATTAATTATCCAGCGTAGGACTGAGCTTAGACACAGAAAGGTAAGCAGTGGTGACCTATGAAGAAACCAAAATAATATGGCTTTGCAAGTAATTCAGGCACTGTGAATTGACCATGAGGACCATAACCCACTCATGAGGGGATGTTATCTGATATAAGTGGGTTAAAATATTGTGTTGGTGGCATGGCATATTCCAAACTACCTAACCAGATCGAGCTTAAAGGCTAGATAAAGTCATAAACTGGTTGTTTGAAAAATTATTTGTGTAACCATTGCTTCATCTAATCAGTGCTAGCCTAACCTAACTTCACTTTGTCTTGCCTCGCCTCGCCTCATCTTGATCTGAAGTAGTCAGATGTTAAGACTTATCTCTATATAAATAAATGATATACAATATATAGGAGTAGAATCTAAATAAAACATGCATATATGATTAATATATACATATATATCTATATTTATATGTATCATATATATGTTGTATATATAATATACATAATATACATACATATAATATACATATATATGAGAAACATAAATATGATATGCATACATATAGTATGCATACATATAATATGCATACATATAATTTGCATACATATAATATGCGTACATATAATATGCGTACATATAATATACGTACATATAATATACGTACATATAATAAACGTACATATAATATACGTACATATAATATACGTACATATAATATACGTACATATAATATACGTACATATAATATACGTACATATAATATACGTACATATAATATACGTACATATAATATACGTACATATAATATACGTACATATAATATACGTACATATAATATACATTCATATAATTTACGTACATATAATATACGTACATATAATATACGTACATATAATATACGTACATATAATATACGTACATATAATTTACATACACATAATATACATACACATAATATACATACACATACATACATATACATACATATATATACATATACATGCATATCCATGCATATGCATACATATGCATACATATGCATACATATACATGCATATACATACATATACATGCATATACATACATATACATACATATACATACATTTACATACATTTACATACATTTACATACATTTACATACATACATACATACATACATACATACATACATACATACATACATACATACATACATACATACATACATACATACATATGATATAACACACATACATACATACATACATACATACATACATACATACATACATACATACATACATACATACATACATACATACATACATACATATGATATAACACACATACATACATACATACATACATACATACATACATACATACATACATACATACATACATACATACATACATACATACATATATACATATATACATACATACATACATACATGCATACATACATACATACATACATACATACATACATACATACATACATACATACATACATACATACACACATACATACATACATACATACATACATACATACATACATACATACATACATACATACATAAACATATACACACAAACATATACATATACACACACACACACACACACTCTCATATATGACACAAAAACATTGTCTTCACCTCTGTATGCACGGCAAAGTAGAGCTGAAATTCTGGAAAAATGAGTGGCCTTACTCTAAGACCGGTGAAAATTTTTCCTTTATTTGTGGTGTTTTTGTTTGTGTCTGCAGATTGTCTAGTACCAATGACTGCAACTTTTTGTCCTTTACAAGAATATTATCTTTAGTTTGCCCTAATTTTGTGCATCCATAAAGATTAACCACTTTACACTTGTGGAGCTAATAATGAATAATGTTATGAAACAGGAGCTGCAGTTAATACATTTAGTGTTATATCTTTATATCTTCCTCAAAATTGCATATTACATATAAATCAGAATCTTCATTATGAGGTAATTAATTCTTTCATAGTTGAATTTTTTTCATAGGATAATACTTTTTTTCTATTTTTTTCTGTTCTGTACATCATATTCATTATGTTATCAAACTAACATGTGTAATTTCTACCTTTAAGGGCTACAGTCATTTAGAAAAGTTATTTCCTGAAGTTCAAAATCATAATTATTTTTTGTCATTTGCTATTCAGAAACCCACATAGGTGCCTGATTAAAAATGTATCTCATTTTAGGCTAAACGATCTTCTTAGTTGCTGCTGAATATTTAAGATTAATATGTGACTTAGTTTTATGGAGTTTTTTATACAAAAGGATTAATTCTCCCAAAATAAATTATTTGGGACATCAGGAATGTAATATATGTCATTAATTTTGGAATTGAGAGATAGTAATTCTTAAACATTTTCTGAAATTATTTGCTTAATGGTAAGCAGTATGTAATGATAATCAAAATATAATCTTGCATAAATGGATAATGTTCAATTTTAATCTACATAAAATTGTTACTCCATATCATCCAAATTGAATAAATTTATTTACATGTAATATTTGGTAATTTAGTGTCTGAAAACATATGCACACACACATGCACGCACACAGCTTCTTTGATTGTTTTATGTCACATTTTATTTGCCATGAAATATGTATCAATTAATTTGTCAGTTTTTCAATCCTTTGTATAGATTATTTTCATGTTGAAAAAGAAGCAGAACAGAAGATAGTAGGAAAGTAAAATTTATTAATGAGGAACACAAGTAAATCATGCTTGTAATGTTCCTACTGACTTAAAAATCTCATAGTAAGGCTGCTGACACTGCCACTCAGCAGCAGTTCATCAGCAGTCACACCACTTCAGTGCCGTTGCTTCCCCAATCTGGGTCTGAGAGTGCCTCTTTTTTTTTATTTTTCATTTTTGAGGGTAACCTTTCTGTCCTTTCTCAGAGTTTACTATCAGTCACTTGTTTATTTATAATTACCTGTGTATCTAATTGTCTGTGTTTAGTTTCTTTCATTGCAGCATTTGAGAAATTGGCATTTTTGTTTAAGCTCATCTACTGTATTTTGGATTCATTATTACAAGAAAAGGTATTTGTGATTATAAATCCTTACCCAGTAATTACTATGTATAATCCTTAATTGTGTTTTTGTCTATTTACTATGTACATCAGATTTTTTGTTTCTTTCATTTGCAGGAAAAATGAGTGGGAAGTCTAAATGTGTACTTACAGAAAATGGCATACTGGAGTTGTATAGCCAAAATTTACAACATTCTATTAATGTGCAAGTAAGTTCATTGCTTTTTTATCTCTTTCTCTTTTTATGGCTACCTCACAATTTCAGTTTTACATATTAATTTACCAACTTTGCTTAATATAACATCATCACAAGCAGTTATCAAAATATTTCTTATCAAATTTCTTGTTTTCAGGTTATCTTCGTGGCAACTAATGACATGATGTCCTACCTCCGTTTATCTGACGGAAAACATGTCTCTCCTGTTGTTTTACTTGTGAAGAAAGATGGCAAACCTGGTTTCGGTGTTGGCGCTGTTCTTACTATTCATGATGTAAGGGAACTATAAATTTTTGGAAGATCAGCTCTTGTTATGCAAATTAGGAAGTCCTTGGAATGTCTTTCTTAGTTTTAGTCTTGGGTTTTGTCAGTTTGCTTTTTGGTAATGGCTCGTGATCTCTTGCTTTGATTGCATAGAAAATATCTTTACTTCAGATGTAGGAATATGGGATTAGAATTGCTTAATTAAGAGGGAAGAACTTCATATTAGATTTCAACCTTAGTCACTTATTGAGCTTCTCTAAATTGATATCTTTTTATTAAGATTGATGTAGATCTAGCTTTTATTGAGGTATCTACAGTTGTTAGATATGAATTCTTGAAGAAGGAACAAAAAAGTGTGGATCTAAATGGTAACCTTGCCCATGATCAGAGTGGTTACATAATGGATTCATTTAGATATTGTTGTAAAATTCTATATAGGCATCTCTTATCTCTTGCAGGTTGCAATGCATATAGCACCAGGGAAAGCTGATAAAAATGAGAAAGACAGTAACTTGGTAGAAGTTGGCTTCAACCAGGTGATTATCAAAAAGTATAATATACTGCAAAGTCAATCAGCTGTTGGTAAAATCCTTGGGTCTTTGGATCTGTCTGCAACATATAGGGATGCTATCCGACATATCCAAGAGCCATTAGTAAGTAGCATTTTCTGATGTTTTTTATTTTACTTTTTATATATGGAAAATTTGAATTTGATTTATGCCATCTTGCAAAGATCAATACATTTATTAATTTTTGTGTTTGTTTCCTGTTTCCTGCAGAGAAAAAATGATAGTAAATTTGAAGCCTATATTAAATTTGTAAGTATATATAAGAGGTGATATGTTATATTTCTTTATATATTTTCAATAATCATATATAGCATTGATATAAAACTTCAGTAATTGCAGCCAAAGACTAAATGTGAAGATAAGATATTTGCATTGAATTTTGAAATGAAGGTGTTTACTTTTTAATAGGTTTAGTGACTAATTTAACTTGAACGTTTCCCTCAGGATGCTAGAACATGCAAGCAACTCATGGCTGAGGGTGAAAAGGCACGAGAAAAGGGGAACTACTATTTTAACAAAAAAGATTTTAATCAAGCAATAATCCATTATGATATAGGTATGCATGTTATATGTATAACAACATTTTATTTAAGCTCTCCCAAAATTAAGATAATACAATTGATTTTCTTTATCAATGTGAAATAATTTGTTATATTTGAATTTAATAGATTAGATGGATTCCATCTAAAAGCCAAAGCAAAAAATAATCAAAAGCATTGTATATAATCACTTCTGTATGTCTTATATATTTCTCATCTATTAATTGATCTCGGCAGCAAAGAAAAAGGACCCTTACGATCACCGGGTTTGGTCTAACTGCAGTCAGGCTCTCTTTAAGGTGGGGCAGTATGCCTATGCTGAGTCGGATGCCCTCATTGCCATCAAGTTGAACCCGTTTCATATGAAGGTATGTCTAACCGTTAGGTCAAGTTGACAAACTACAATCTCTCTCTCTAGTTGTGCATCCATAGTAGACATAGTCTTATTTATTGCTATCACCATTGTCTTCATCATTCTGTTATAATTGGCTGTCTTGATGATCATTATGACCTAGCATCGTCATCTCATATGAGTAGAGCCATTGCTTTATGCTGGTGTCATTATTTCTATATTTATTTTCACATATACACCTTATTTTATTTGTCTGTTTTTTTTCGTGTTTCTATAATCTTATTGTGTGTAGCTAGCACCTACATACAGTAAGTTTGAAGGTTTTGAACCATTAGTTATAATATACCATGTACTTCAAAGACTAGCAATTACTGTGATTGAACTTAAATCTTTAGTCAGATTATTTTTGTAGAATAATATGTTAACCCATTGCTGACACTGATTTTAGTTTATTATTTTCAACACAGATGGCTACACAAGTGCTTATTCACCAAAGTGTCAGTTACTAGTCCAACTAATATCACCTGCTTACACTTTTCTTTGATTTTTTGGGAAATGTCACTTTTTATTTTCTATTGTTGTTAGTATTGTTAACGACATTATAAGAATCATAATGTCAGTGATTATAACAGTATCAATATTAATTAAATAAGAAAACAAACAAACAAACACAAGTTAAGGGGAGATCTGGTGAGGTCACATAAACCTACTAATTGACACCTTGGTGACTGAACCCTTGTGGAGCCATCTATGTGTAAAGATGATTTACAAAGCAAAATTATAGTGATCATGACATGTTCCTAGTAAAGTATATTAGCTTATAAAATTAATTGTAGGATGATGATGATATGATGGTAAAAGTGTTAAGTGTGAACACTTTTGTGACAGAAAATGGCATTGTTCTCATTCTCACTATATCCTTCTGACTTTAGATCACATATTACTTTGAGAACATGGTATTGCCAATGAACACAAAATGTCATTCATTAAGTATTTAATTAATTGGTCATTATAAGAGATTTATATAGTTTCAACTACAACGAATTCAACACGTTCTTGATTTTCTTTCAGGGTGTTTAATTCTCCTATTGATTTCATTTATCTTTATCACGAACATCATGCTGTTTATTTCTACTCTTATTAATAGCTTGGTTGCTTCCTTGCCTTGACCCGACTTTACTTTCCTTATTGCTTCTGTTCACTATGAGAGATGGCGTGCCGTTCCCATTATTTGGTTGTTTGCAGTTGTTCACACAATAGGAATAGGCATAACATTGTTGCCTTTCACAGAGGTCACATATTCTATTGGTGCTAGAACGGAGCTTTTAACAGAATTTTATTATAAATTTATTGTTGAGTATAGTGCTAGTATCTTCCCCATATCATAGTGCACAAGGATGCCAGATATAACCCAGATGATAGTAGGTAAAAGTAAAATGTTTTTCATTCGATTGGCAACTTTTATTTGAGTTGGTGTGACCCATGGTTACATCCATTAATTAATTTAGGACTAGGGTTTAAGCTAGAATCATTGTTTGCATATTGATCACCATCTAGAAGTCACTGGTATGTTCTGGTTTAAACCCAGGCAATCCTGTCATCTATGATAGAGATTTGTAGTTATTTATACATTTTCCCATCATTTCAGTTCACTTCATTTCATTCAGCATTTTGGGATGCCCCTTAATGAAGTCTTACATAGTCTGACATGCAAAGCTAGACATGGCAACCACGATATTTCGGAATTTTGTAGCATTTTGTAGATTAAATAAAATTTTGGACCCAGTTGGGTCCAGACGAGATGGGTCATCTGTTGAAGCTAATCAAATGGCACCTCGAGGGTGAGGCATGAGATTGACGCTGAGCAATATGTCAAACGCATTAGCATGATTTCTGTAAACTATTAGCCAAGGTTACATCTGCAGACCAAAGTCTAAATTAAGTGTTCCACATGGGCTCTATGTTGGTTCAGAATCATTGGCCTGGCGAGAGCCTAGATGATGAGATAGCTGACATTGTTGACTTCCAGTTTGCCTCTAGAAGTCACTGTGTGGAGGTCACCACCAGCTTCTAGTCCCCTCAGGACTGGCAGGCTGGACATGACACTGCACTCAGTGCTTGTTGACATGCATCCTCTTCCCCCTCTCATACACACGTGGAGTTACAAGTACAGATTGCCATAGGTACATAGCAGAAACACATATGAAGACTCATACATACACACTTGCACAGACATAATTACATATTTACACACATACAAACAACTTTGAAAATAGTCCCATTATAAAGGCGTACAACCATGACCAGGATAGCTGTCACCGGCATGAATGCTGGAGCTAGTCATGACACCTATAGATGTGTCCGTCACGACAGATAGATTTTCTGTGACGGCAATATGTATGACTGGCAATAAGTGGTTAAGTCTACATTTTTTTTTGCAGGCCTATTATCGAGCAGGACAAGCTGCCACAAAACTGTACAGGAAATCCATTGCAGAAATCTACGCACGCTCTGGTATTTTAGCATGTGGCAGCAGTCCAGAACTTCTACAATTATTAGAAGAAATACTTAATCCCTCAAAAAAAGGTAAGCCAATTTGCAAGTTGAAAAAAAAGTAAGTAAAGTGTTCAGGGAAAGAAATGTCATAATTGTACTCTAATGCATAAAACTGTAAATTATACATGACAAACTGCAAATGATACATGATCTGTTTTCATCCTTATAGCCAATATAGAAATTGCAGCAGCATCATTAACTTCAACCAGCGTCTCCGTTACTGGCAAGTTTGAACAGGAATCAACCAAACATAGCTCTAATACCTGTGAGTATTTTATAAAAATGTAATCAATATAAAGTGTGGTTGCAGGTGTGAGTATGGGAGTATGAGTGTGAGTAAGTGTGTAAGTGTAAATGTAAGTGTAAGTGAAAGTGAGAATGTAACTGGAAATATGAGTATGTGGGTGAGTATAAGTATAAGTGTAAGTATGGTTGTGTGTTTGTGAGAGAAAATGAAAGTCCAAGTTTAACCCAATAGCGACGGGTCACGCCTATAGGCGTCATAACAATACGCCCGAAATGTGGCGTGCGGCTGTCCTCCTCGGCGGCGTGCCAAAGCGCCCCGAGGCAATGATTCGGCTTGATGTACCGAATTAATGCGCTCAGAGTCGGCGTGTTGCCGCGGTTCGCCAGAGCGTAGTTTTTTTTTTATTTTCTATACCCGTCGCCAATGGGTTAAGTGAGTGTAATTGTAAGTGTGGGTGTTGGTGGAAATTTTTGTGTACAAAGATATGGATTAAGGCATTATTGAGATTGCCTCAGGTTAGGCCCATTTTCAGAATCTGGAAATATTTATTTGGTGAATAAAACATATTGAGACAAAGGATTTACTCAAAATATATTTTTGTGATGGAAAATGTGTATATGAAATCTTTACTTAATTTGATTTTAAGATGTTTTTGAAATTTTATTTGTGCTTCAGCCTACATGTACAAAGTGACAAAGGGAACGCAAGCTAATATCGTGGAGGTCACCATACATGACAAATGTGACTATCAAAAAGTATGTAAACCTTTTTTTTCTGTCTTCTTCTTGTGAGGATTTGAGGGTCTGTTCGGACATCTTTGTGTTCATATATTTTAATTTTGATAGTTGTGACATCTTTGTGTTAAGTCTTAACTTGGATGGGACATTTTTGTATTAAATATTTTAGCTTGGATATCCACTAGATCTGAGCCTCACATCTTAATATTTGATTGACTTATTTCTTTACAGGGAACTGGGAAAAAGACTAAACAAGAGAAGGGATCAAAGGAAAATCTAGTTCAGTAAGTCACTGTGTCTTATGAATTTTGGAAACCTGTACACAAGTGCATAAAATCTTTGTATGGATGATTATACTGATTATAGATTTATTGCTGTTATAATTACATATGCCTGGCAAGGAAGATCTTTTTGTACTGGGCTGGATAATTGTACGTGCAATAGTATGTATGCCTTCAGTCTGGATTATGTTATGACAGTGCATTAACCCAATGCTGCCAGGGATTGGCATGTGTGTACATGCCATGCCTACAGTGGGTTTATTTTATTAATTGTCTTAATACATAGATAGATCCATGTGTTTAGTCACCAAGGAGTTATTTATTAATCCTAACTCTCACCTGTTTACCTTTTTCCTTGATTTTTGGAAATCTTTTATTTGATTTTATATTGTTTTTTGTTGATTTATTGTTGTCAATAAACTAATAATTATAATACCAATAGTAATAATAACAGTATCAATATCAATATAGAAAAATAAATTTTTCCTGAAGACTCAAGGAAGGGGGAAATCAAGTGAGGTCATGAAGACTACTTATTGGCTTCTTGGTGGCAGAGTCTTGTGGAGCTATCTATGTGTAGATGCATTTCACAAGACAAGACCTTACATTATCCTGATGGCATTGGGTTAAGAAGTAGTTGATTTCAAATAATTTCTCATCAAATGCAGATGGCCAGAGGTTTGGTATGAAAATAAGGATTTACTGTAAAAGCCAGCTTGTTTCATGAATATTATTGATGTTTCTTTATTCTTTCATCTTCCATTACAGTATCGGAGGATTAGCCCAGCTGGAGGAACGTTTAATGAATGAAGTACATGAAATGTGGGATAAAAGTGAAGAGACGGAAAACAATAAGCAGAAAGGTAATAACCATGAGAAGGAGAAAAAGGCAGAAGAAAAGCGAAGAAATAAAGTAGAAGAGATAGGAAGACTGGTAAGTGTTTTACATCGCAGGTTATTTGTGTCAGTAATGCTTTTTATACATTGCAGGTTATTTGTTGTATCAGTATTACTATTTGGTATTGCTTGATTTACTAGTATTCAGATTTGTAATTGTTAGGTGGGCTCTGTCACCAATTATCTCTGGAGTAAAAATAAGAAATTGTGTTCCATGATCCCCACATATAGCAACTCTCATTGTATGGACAGGTAACAAGATCTGCTTGATAGTTATTATTTGGTTAAAAGAAATAAATAAAAAGAAAATACACAGTTCTGATTTACAAGGCATTAATATATATATATATATATATATATATATATATATATATATATATATATATATATATATATATATATATATATATATATTTACACAGTTGATAAAATTCCTAAAAGATTGACAGAAACTGTAAACAGTTATAACAGCCATATCTTATTAAGCTGTTGACTTTTGATTTTACAAGGGATTAAGAAAGCCTGAACTGATTTGAGTTGACAAATCTAATGTAAAAATTCACATCTTATGGCATTTTTGTGCAGAGTAGACATTATTTTAATGGCTTAACCCTTTAATGTTGGGAAAATTATGTGCTCAATTTTAAATTCATGGTGAAATATCTGCACATAGATGGCTCTGCTAGTGCTTAGCCACAAAGGAGTCAGTTAGTAGACTTTGTGACCTTACTGAATTTCACCTTGTCTTGAATTTGCGGAAAAACTTTTTTTTTTATTAATGCTATCAATATCAATGGTATTATTTCTATTATAGACATATTACTATAATGTTATTGACATTAGTGACAGTAATATTAGATACCATAAAATATTTTTGGAAATCAAGGAAAAGGGAAAACAGGTGAAACCGCTAGTACTCATAACTGCCTCATTGGTGAATTAGTAAAAGTGGAGCTATCTGTGTGTAAAAAACAATTCATAAAGTAACTTTCAGTGGGCATGGCATGTAAGTACATGCCATACCTGTTAGCTTTGGGTTAAAACTTGTTTTTCTGCCTATTGGATCTGGCCCATATGAACTCATGTACTGTATCAAGACCCTTTGCAGTGTTGTTGCTCTTCCTGCAAATCAATATTTTTTCCTTTCTTGGTCATTTTGCCATTTGTTATTCTGTATCAAGATGGTAATAGACTGTTTTTGTTGAAAAGACAAACTATTATCTTGGTAGGTAGACTACAAGTCTATGCTTTAGCAATTATAGTAAGTTACATTATGTTAATTGTCATTTTTTAATACTTTAATTTTATTTGATGTTCTGTACCACACCTTGTGATACTTCTGACAGCTGGTAAAGGATGTGTTACAGAATGTTGGAAATAATAAAGATCCCATTATGAAATGCCCACTGAGTCTAATCTTCCTCTAAGAGCTTTGTGCATGCTTCACAAGTCATTCCCATCACCTTGTTCTTCAGTGGAATATTTCCTGGTGTCACAGTCCCGTCCCCTCAGCCCTGAGCCAAATTTTTCATGACATCACATTTCAGTCACCTTGGCCCTCAGCCATTCAGCCACATTTTTCAAGATGTCACATTCAAGTTTCCTTGGCTTTCAGCTAAATTTTTTCATGCAGTGGGGTAATTATATTGCAGTTAATAGGTTTAATTCCACTGTACCAAGCTTCTTTTAGGTTTGCTATTTCAATTCATGTGGTGGTTTTCAGTTAGGAAGTTGCATTTCATTTTATATGTTAAGAAGATTTACATCAAGTAATGTGTTTCCCTGCACTTTTTTTTTGCATTATAGGAAGAGAAAGGCTTCACTAATGAGTACTTCTTGGAGTGTTTACAGAAAGCGAGAAGGTAAAGTAAATAACAAGTTGGATTTTTAAATAAATGACTCATGTGATCTTTAGTTATCTTTGCTGACACTTTGTCTTTACCCGTAGATAGGAAAGTAGTTTGAGCTTTGTGAGTAATTTTTTTTTATGATACAGAGCATATGAGGACAGGAACTTCATGAAGGCAGTGATTTTATTTCAACAATGCCTGGATGTCTATAGTCTTGAAAATGTACAAGTAAGTGATTGTCTTTTACAGGGACTATCTCTGTTCTAGGTTGTTTATATTTGAAAGCATATGTGAATATGTTGTGCACACACACACACACAATACACATGCGCTCCATAATTATTCAGCTGTTTATTTTTTAAAAGTTAACCCACTCGCCCCAGAATTTTGCGCTCACAGGATTAGTTGCCAACCCTGTGGGCCCCTACTACTTCTCACGCACAACAACAAGCCAAATATCATTTTGATGCTCAGAAG